>NW_024081422.1:846823-917210 GCF_003009895.1 Hyaena hyaena | reverse complement strand
CGCTTGACCCCCCGGTGGATGTCTTTGTGCACCAGAGCAAGCTGCACATGGAGGGCTTCCGGAGCCTGAAGGAGGGCGAGGCAGTGGAGTTCACCTTTAAGAAGTCAGCTAAGGGCCTGGAATCTATCCGGGTCACTGGCCCTGGTGGGGTGTTCTGTATCGGGAGCGAGAGGCGGCCCAAAGGGAAGAACATGCAGAAGCGCAGATCAAAGGGAGACAGGTGCTATAACTGTGGAGGTCTAGACCACCATGCCAAGGAATGCAAGCTGCCACCCCAGCCTAAGAAGTGCCACTTCTGTCAGAGCATCAGCCATATGGTGGCCTCGTGTCCACTGAAAGCCCAGCAGGCCCCCAGCTCCCAGGGAAAGCCAGCCTACTTTCGGGAGGAGGAGGAAGAAGAGATCCACAGCCCTGCCCTGCTCCCAGAGGCCCAGAATTGAGCTACAGTGGGTTGGGGCTATGCTTTTGTGATCAGGAAGTTTTGAGGAGCAGGCATCAATCGGCAGAGTGGAGAAAGTGGGGACAGGGTGGGTAGGGGACAGCTGGCCCTGCCATGTTTCTCAGGCCGGGGTCCACAGCATCACCCCCTCTTCCTTCTTGGCAGGGTAGGGGGGAAGGGGTGAGGCCAATGAACTCCAACCATGCGCTATCCAAATGCTTGTGAGGGTTCTGGGGAAGATTCCTCCCCTTGTGCTTTATCTGAGGCCCCCCCCCCCAACCAGATCTCCAGCTTTTGAAAGTGGCCTGGATAGGGAAGTTGTTTTCCTTTCAAAGAAGGATATGTAATAATGCTTTTTCCCATGCCAGAATGTAAAGATCAAGCATGAGACCAAATTGACGGGCCCAACCCATGAAGCACGACTTTCCCTGGGAGGGACTCCCTCAGGGGTGATGCAGGGATTTTTCCAAATCTCGTCTCCTACCTGACTCTTGGGATAGGGTGTCGAGAACCCTCCCCCGCAAAGGGATTGTCGGGGGAACAGCTGAAGAGCTGCTGTTCCTAAGCTGACTCACACTCCATTCTGGGCCGATAGAATTTTATTTATTTTCTCCCTCGGATGACCGCACCTTGGGCCCCACTTTCTCCAGGATGCCAACTGCACTAGCTGTGTGCGAATGACGTATCTTGTGCATTTTAACTTTTTTTTTTTCGTAATATAAATGTTCTGGTTTTGTACTTTTGTGTATTTTAATCTTAAGGCCCTCCTTCCTGCACTGTGTTCTCAGGTACACAAGCAATCTCAGGGATAAGTCGGCAGCAGCTCCAGGTCTGTACGGCAGGAATACTGTTTATCACCAGGGAGAACAACTATTTGGAGTGCATAGCCTATTTAACTACCTCATTTTTGCCAATTAGAACTGGCTTCTCTGCTGTAGTGTCCTCTTAAAACCCTTCCTTCCACCTTCAGTGTTCCATGGGAGATGAGGTTTTAACTTGGTTCTCCCATGCCTTGATCTCTTTCTACTGGAAGGTTGGAAATTGGTCCGAACAGGAAAAGGTGGTACAGGAAGGTTATAAGAGGCTGCACTGAGCCGAAAGGTGCAGAGTGAAAGCCAAGGTTAGGAGAGGGCTGTCTGTAAGTATAATAAAGGATTTCTGTTCCAGACTTCTAATCCCAGGGCACGGGACTCACTTTACATACCAGATCCTTCCTTCACTGGATTGGGCTAGGCCTACCATGCACAACAGGGTGTGTGTGAGTGTGAGTGTGTGTGTTTAAAAAAATGAGTTGGTAAGGATAGCTTTAAGAACAATACCTCTGTACCCATCTTGAGCCGCCCAGGGATGGGTGTATGAAGCAAAGGCTAAATTTCTTAACTTTTATAAATTCTGGGCTTTTCTTGTTGGCTTCCAGAGAGACCATATGCCACGGCTTTGTGGTGCCCAGAGCCAGTGTCCTGCCCTGCTGTAGCAGTGATTAGTGTCATGATAGTTAAAGGAGAAAAGAAGGTTTCGTTTACATGCTGTGAGATCACCACAAACCTACCTCACTGTGTTGAAACGGGGCAAATGCAATAGAACTCATTGGGTGATGTGTGTCTGATCCTGGGTTCTTGTCTCCTCCAATCGCTGCTCCCCCCCCCCCACTAATTATATCATATTTGTCTGGGTTTTGTAGGACGTCACGAATAGCTGATTGGGTGATTGCTAGGTGGCCTGGTTTGTGTAAATATAATGTGTTGGTCTTCTCCATGTTCTTTTGGGGTTTTATTGTTTACAAACTTCTTTTTGTATTGAGAAAAATAGCCAAAGCATCTTTGACAAAAGGTTCTGCACCAGGAGGAGAATCTGGAAGATAGCTTGGTGACCCCTCTTAGAGTATGGCGGTCTTGAACCATCCTTTCTTTTGTGTTTCCTTCCCCTCTTTCCTATTTTGGGCCAGATCTTCTATCCTAGAAATTTGACTCCTACCCTATCCCCTCTTTTATCCTCCCCCTCTTAAAAAAAAGTCCCCCACCACCTCCATACACCTTTTAATCCTGAAAAAGCTATAAACCCTCCATCCCTTGTTCCTAATATCCTGTGTCAAGACCATTCCTTGATGTGATTCATACCAATACACTTGTATTTGGATGGATCAACCCTACTTTAATCTCTAAGGGTAGAGAGAAGCAGAAGCAAGGAGGGGGGCCTTCCATGTAGAAATAGGGTCTGGAGACCAAGGAAGCGAAGATGAATGTATAATCCAAGTCACTCAGGAACTTTTATGCAGGTGCAAGAAGCTTATGTCAAAGTGGCCACAAGATTGTTTAATAGGAGATGAACGAATGTAACTCCATGTTTACTGCTAGAAACCAAAGCTTTGTGTGAAATCTTGAATTTATGGGGGTGGGATGGGGTAGGAAAGCTTGTACCTATCTGTTCTTTCCCTGATCCCTTCTCCTCCTTTCTGAACTGCAGGAGACTGAGCCCCCTTGGGCTTTAGTGACTCCAATCTCTGGGGGGTGTTTACGTGGTTGATTTTGCTGTGCCGGGTACTTCCTTTCCCACTTGCTGTTTTGTAACACACATGCTGACCCTTTTCCCTTCTCTTTTTACCCTGGGAAAATCCAATGAATAAATAAAACGTTATTGGTACTGAAAAAAAAAAAAAAAAGGAAGGAAGGAAAGGCAGCCATATCCATCCACTTGATAAAGCCTGAGGATACTGAGGAGAAAGGCTTAGGACTATAACTTGAAAGATAACACAGCAAAGGAGATATTATTTTGTCAACCATGCCACATTGAGGGAAAAGGCTTCAAGTACACCTGCATAATCATATGAAAACCTGGATCTAGACAACAACCATTCTGCCCATTAAACCAACCCCCAAGACATACACAGTTACACACAAACATTCACATACTCACACATACAATTTCTAAATGATAATGACTTCTAATATAGATACAAAAAGAGGACCTACATTTAATTAAAAGTATAGTTAGAAGAGTTGTCATAAAATATACACTTTGAAATACACATTATATTTTATGCCAACATTTTACTCAAGAGATTATCTTAGTTTTGAAATGTGTTGTTACTTTTATATCTTCTGTGATCTAAATCTGGCACTGTCATGAGTCACACTAGAGGAAAAAAATATTAAAAATATAATTGTTATAGTTAACTCCAGACTTGTAATGAAAATGTTAGCAAAACATTTATACTGTAATACTTACATTGTGAAACAACTCTTAAAACCTCCCAAATATCAAAGATCTTTCATGCATAAATGCACTTGTCTATGCAGTGTCTCGGCACATGCTTTAGGTTTACATAAAAATAGTTTTCAATCATTAAGTGACCTAACAATGTTGAAGTTATGAAATATGGTCATGAAAGCAGCAAATACCTGAGGTACTCACAGCTGTGGAGTAGGGATTATGAGCTCCAGTATTTTCAGCCCAGCAGCCACATCCATAAAGAGCAGCCTGAGAAAAAAGAAAAGAGATAATGTATTTCAGAAATATTGTATGTAATTACTAGCTTTCAACAGAAGAGAAAATCATACCCATGTAATAAAGCCTGGTTTAATAATGATGTATATCAAATGGGAAATAATGCCAGAGACTGTGTAAGACCTACCCAAACAATGATTCTAACACTATCTAAACCATATTTTCAACTACTGTATTAATCTAAAATTTTTCAAAAAACAGCAAAAGAAAGTTTCTGAAACTCTCATCAGCAGTAGTTTTGTTCCTTCCTTGAAAAACCTTTCCCCTACTGCAGTTTGTCAACTAGTTTCTCTTCTGGACCCTTGAACTCACCCCTGTGATTGCCTTATAACAGTGGGTCTCAAAGTAGGTGTGTGCCAAATCGCTTGAGAAGCTTGGTGATAAGAACCATGGTTCCCAGGTAGTATGATTCAGTGGTCTGGGGGTTGGCCAATGAATTGACGTTATTAATCAGGGCCCTGGGGGGGGGGGGGGAGCATGCCTCCCTTAAAGTTGCACAATAGGAACTGCAAACAGTTATTACCAAAGAGCCTAGGATATGCTCACCACTGTGCTAGATTCTGCCAGATATAAAGAAAGGAGGCATAAAGGTCAATTCAAGCTAATCACTTTATGAGGTGGTAGAGCAGATTTATATGGCTGAAACCATCCATAACACAAATTACTATGGTTTCATAAAAGAATATGACAATTATTCCTATTTCGTTTTTAATAACGCCACCCTGAATGGCTGGATTCACCTCTTTAATATCCATAATGACACCTCTGCCTTTGGGAGGGGAATCAAAACTGATAACTTTTCCAGTCCTTAGTTATCAGTAGAATTAGAAAAGCCTTTGGACAGCTATCACAGAGAAATACAAGGAAGAATACTCAAGAATGTTCACCACCACAAGTTTGGTAAGAATAGCAAACTGAAGGCACAGATGTCCATCAGCAAAGAAATGGCTAACTGTTGGCACAGCAATATGTGGAATTCATTGCAGAGGTTCAAATTAAAGAACTAAAATTTTTAAGAAGATTTTTAGGAACTAATATAGAAAGATCCCCAAACATATTGTTGGGGGAGGTGGCAGGAGAAGGAGAGGAAGATAGCGACAAGCTACAATACGTTGAGTATTCAATATCACTTATCACTGATGGGGAAAAAAGATATTCCCATAAAATAGAAAAAAGTAACTGCTATTTTCTAGGAGCCCACTTGTAAGGACTGCGGGAAGAAGCTAAGACTGGGAATGGTGACCAGACAGACTTTAGCTTTCTATAATATTTTATCTTTTTTTATAAGGACTTCAGAAAAATCCATTTGCTTCAATATTCTTCCCAGAGCAGGAATTTCCATGAAATATCCCAGGCACTTCTGATACCAAGAGCCTCGATGCCTCATCCGTGAACATATTCCCCCTTTTAGACACTCCCTTTGGTGAAATGTTCCTCCTTAGATTGGCTTTAAGGAATACCTGCTTTATCATAACTTCCACCCACTTATCCTGGTTCTACTCTCTGGAAATACTTTAATTTCCCTGCTGAAGTTCTCAAAATTTTTAAACAGATATCCTACTGCCCTGATTACTCTTTTCTTACTCAGAGGATCTTAGATTTGTGAACTACTCCTCAAGACTTTGAGATGTGCACACACACCCTACTCCTCTAATCACCCTCCCTGAGAAATAATCCAAAGTCCAAGATAATTGGAGATGAAGTGCCCCATGCTCATGTGACCCAGAATTGCCATCCCCAGATGTCACTGACAATAGCCTTCTTAAAAGCAGAACCAAGAACTGAACACAACACTCCCATGAGGCAAACAGGAGAAAGTCTATTATAGCCTTTGAAAACACAAGGCTTCTAAAATACACAAGACTGTTCAGTCAGAGTGGCAACTGAAAGCCCTACAGAAGTGATTCAGCACCTGGATTTCAGAATGAAACTAGCAGACCTGTGGGATCAGCCATTCATCTGGTACTCTCTGGGGCAGGTACGAGGTCAGTCAAAGCCTCAGGGAACTTGTGACCTGACGGGAAGGGCCCATTCTTCCTTTATTGAAAAACCCTGGACATTTAGATTAGTCCACTGTCTTTTCCATTCCCAACAATTATCTTGATCAGGAACCTGCACTCAAAAATAACAAATAGGGCCACAAGGACAATTAGAAACCCAAAGGTCATCTTTTTTAGAAAACAAAAACACTTATTCTTACTCTTTGTTTCTTCTAAGCAAATTCCTTTTATGCTACCTCCCCTCAATTTCATGACCTAAAGTTGTCTTCCTTCTTAATCTTCTGAAATCAACTGAGCTGAGACAGTGATAGGTCAGATAAAAGAAAGAATCAGAGACTGTTCCTCTCTTATCAACTTCTTTGGACAAAAACATAACAACCTTAAGCAGGTCTTAAAAATAAACAAAAACAAGCTTCCTTCTTTTCAGTAGTAAAACTTCACTAACATTTTAAAAAGTATTAACATTCCGTAAAGACAGGTCATATAAATATCATTATCTTTATTATTATTATTTAATCTTCTTTGGGACTTGTTCTCCTTTATAAAATGAGGATAATAAAACCCCCTACCTCATAATGTTGTTGTAGGACCACATGAATGAACACACTTGCGGTATGCAGCAAAGAGATTAGTAACAGTAGCTATAGCTGTTATTATGAGGGATCATGATAAGCTATTTAAATGCATAGCATCACTGAATCTTCTAGGACTTTGTTAAGGTACCTATTTATCCCCATTTTATACTTATGGAAAGTAGAGCTTAAGGACTTTGAATAACTTATTTATGGTAAAGAAACTGCAAAGTGGGGAAGTGAGATTAGAATAAAGGTTTACCTTTATATACACACCCACCGTATCCACACTCTTAACCACTAAAATCAACTGCCTATTTGTGTAGGAGTAGGTTGGGGGTGGGTGGAGAGTAGAATTTAATAATTCCTTTCTCGTGTCCCAGTTGTAAATTCTAATTAGTGTTAGTAAGCCAAGCAAATAAGTTCTAATTCAAATTGCCATTACACCATCTGAATGATTGTTATCATATATCTAGAGCATATCTAATATGTTAAGACTCTTAAATAGTTCATTTGTGTATTTAAAAGCACCTAGTTTCAGCATATTTTTAAAAAGTCATTTTTTTCAATACTTTGATTGTATATTTTGTTTCCTTCCCTCCTGATAGTCAAGAATAATGGTTCCTTACTGTCATCTGATGCTTACCTATTTCCAGGCTTATTACATCTTCTCTGTCTAAGCAATAAAATCCAATTATGCAAATGCATTTTCCTGTTAAGTACCTTTACTCCTATCTACCGCACCCCTTCCTGATTTTCAGTTCCCACAAACTGTGTCTTTGTAAGCTAGCTAAGTGGCACAAATGAACATGTTTAGGTTTTACAGAAGTCTTTCTTTTTCCAGGATGGTCCCATGTGTAGTGGCAGAATGGCTTCAAGATCGTTCAATGTAATATCCTGCTAACAAAGTCCAGAACTATCCTTGGTTCTGCTGTTGCTATTTTGCTAACTAAAACAAACAAAAAACAGTGAGAAAGTCATGGGAATTACAATGCAATGAAGGCGAGTATGCTGGCTTTTCTTTCTCCTTCTCCACCAAGGCATCCAAATCTGATATGCCATGCTTGGTTCTTATTCCAAATTTGACAAATACACAGGGCTTTATAATGTGGAAAAACACCATGACCAGACAAAGCCTTTTTATAATGAGTTCAAAGCACTGTACATATGTTGAGTAATCATTCCCCATAAATCCTCTTGTATGGTAGGCAAAGAGTAACACAAAATTAATTATTTTTCCCTACCCCTTTCCTCCTCCATGGAACTGTACGTGGCTTTTATACTCTAAAGGGCAGATCAGGGAACATCACTTGGAGGTTTGCAAAGATGTCTCCCATGAATCAGATCACTGGGCTCCAAACATTCACTCACCACCATGTCCCAAGCAACTGTGATACCGACTCTTCTTCAAACGTGAGGGACAAAGCATACAGAACATGCCAAGCAGTGCTCTGAGTGTAACATGAGATCCAAGTACTGAACTTAAGCACATTCCTTGCAACTACTTTAACAGACTCCATGAGTCATCAGTTCACTCAACAAATATTTATTAAGCCCATAAGTAATGTACCAAATTGGTTTATACTCAGAAAGCTTACAGGATCAAATGGACTGTGAAATCCCATTCTCAGTATAGAACTAAAGTTTGAAGATGAGGGAAGGAGGAATGGTAAAGAAAATGTGCAAGTGAACCAGAAATAAGCCAGTTACACATAAAACAGACCCTCCTTATATCTAGATTTCTTAAATGGTATCATGTGTTGATGACCCAAATACTGGTCAGTTTATAAAATTGCTGAAATGCTTAACCAGAGGATGATTTTGGAGGGTCAAAATTTTACTGTTCATTGAATGGAGGAAATATAAAAATATAAGTCTAAAATCATTTCCACCTAAAAAGCAAGCAACAATATATTCAGGTAGTGCTGACCCCTAAAGAAAAGGACATTTGCAAAGAAAAGGAAGTTCAACTCATATTTACTGAATGTATACTAAATATCCAGTACCCAGTCTTTTTGAACTCACAAAACATAGTATTACTGATTGTAAAGATCAAAGAGAACTCTAGTACCATGAGATACCTTTTTTTAGAATCTTGAAAAGGTACTTGATGATTTGTATTACCTAAATGCTAAAACACACACACACACACACACACACACACACCCATAATATCATTTTTTTTTTCTAAAGAAAAAATGCTTCTACTGGCTTAAAAAAATGGTGAGCCAAAAAACTCAAAGTTTTAAATTGAAAAGCTAGTTTAAGGATGCTACAGTGCCTTTAGTAGGTTGGGCTTCGGCTCAACTCATGATCTCATGGTTTTTGAGTTCAAGCTCTGCGTTGGGCTCTGTGCTGACAGCTCAGAGCCTGGAGCCTGCTTTGGATTCTATTTCCCTCTCTCTCTGCCTCCCCCACCCCCACACTCATACTCTGTCTCCCTCTCTCTCTCAAAAATAAATAAACATTTAAAAAATGTTTAATAAGAAAAGAAAAGCTAGTTTAAAAACCCCATAATTACTTACCTGTCCAACCCTCCCTGGATGCTTCAAGGCCAAGCCTCCACTGGAGACAGCAGCAGCAACATTCCCTTCGTGGTCCACAACTACAGCGCCCACCGTGTCCAAAGTGCCTGAGTCATTCTCCTGGAGAGCAAACAGGGCAGGAGCACTCACTAAGCACGGTGTGTCACAACTTGATGTGACCTCATGGCACTTTTCCGTACAGTCATGAAATAATTCAGCCATCTCCTAAAATTATCTATTATCAAGTTGCCACTAAAACCCTGTTCATGTCAAAATGTATTTTCTACCAAAAAATCCTGAGCAGAAGCTGTCTTGTTGCTTTTCTCTAATAATAAGTTTCGCATGCCTTTCTAAGGGAGAAAGAAAAAAACACTATCTAATATAAATTAGTGTATCACAGTGTCCCCTAATCTCAAGTATTAAGTTAATGATTGAAAAATCTGTAGACGAAAATATCCATGGCGTAAGTGAATCAAGAAATGACACTAATCGTATTTCTAAAATATTATATACAAATTTCTAAAAGTAAAGTATTCAGTGCATAAATGAAGAGAATGGCATTTACAATCTTGAAGTATACTATGCTATAATTTTCTTTACAATTCCTTCCTTATGATACATTTATGGCTACCTCCCTTCTTTGCTGTATTAATAATATGCTTGCCAACTATACAGCAGAAAATGGTACATTCCTAGGAGGCATTTTGTGTTTCTGTGTCGTGTTCCAGGTCCCACAGATATAAGGCTTTTCACTTGTATTGACTATAAGCAGCTGTCTCCGACAAAGATTTCTGGGTCGCCTGTGCAAGACAAACAAACTTTATAATACTGGATAAAAATCAGAATTACAGGAAGCAGGAAAAAAGCTTTATTTAAAAAAATCTTTTTATATATTCAAAAGGGAGGCTACTGGGGGTCTGTAGGTTAGTGGCAGTCACAGTAGTATTCCTACACTAGGGCACTGGTGTTTAAGCTGTGCACCAGAACGCAAGACTCCCACTCACCCCCGCCCCTAAGAATGCGCGAAAGAGCCAGGCACAATCCCTGGTTCAACAAGAGCAGCTCCTCCTGTGCAATTATTGCCCATACTACCCAGCAAGACTTCATCTGTACTGAGGGATCCCGGCTAGGAAGTTTTGGAAATGCCACATTCAGGCAATCCCCAGAAAAGTCAGTGAGTTCCTAGGGCCACTGCAAAAGTCAAGCAATACCGAGGGGTGCTCTGAAATACTGGAGACATATGCAAACAAAAGATTTTTACTTAAAGCAAACTGAAAAATCCAGAGGTAGACTATGCCTCGACAAATATTCAGTTAAGTTTGTCAGAAGGTACATCTACACATTTATATTTCTCTAGGTTTTGCTTTAGATTCTAACTCTTCTTAAATATACTGATATACGATGACATTATTTAGTTTAATAGAAAATGTGTAATTGACTGAAATAAGTGCCTTATTCGCACTTCCCTTTTAACCACAGCTAGGGGAGGTCTAGCCAATGGATCCACATGACCATATCCCTAAAGACCACAGTTCTGCGGGTGGCAGGTTGCCTGGCTTTCAAGGACAGTTCCCCAACCTGACTGTAAACTCTCTGAGGAAAGGCCTAATCCACTGTGTCTGCATTGCTGATGTCACAGAAACAAGCCATACAAGTGACGATACATGCTAGGCCATTCTAACATCAGGGCTTCAATCTTCCATCTCCTTTTCTTAAGATTCAATTTCATGCATTTCCAGAGGATGCCACCATCTTAGGGAAGACTTAACAATAATTAGGTTTGTTCATTTGGTATGGAAGAAGTGAAGTTCATCTGCTTTGGTAGGTGAGGTGTAAGTATCAAAGTAAGGAATTGCATTAGACACATTTTATTCCAGAAAAAAAAGGGGTGAGGGGGTGATGTACTTTAAAGGGGAAACATTTCATTATTCTAAAAAATAATCCCTGGGGCACCTGGGTGGCTCAGTCGGCTAAAAGTCCAACTTCGGCTTAGATATGATCTCATGGTTCATGGGTTCCAGCCCCGCGTCAGACTCTGTGCTGACAACTAGGTCAGAGCCTGGAGCCTGCTTCTGATTCTGTGTCTCCCTCTCTCTCTGACCTTCCCCTGCTCACGCTGCATCTCTCTCTCTCTCTGAAATAAATAAAACATTTAAAAATATTTTTTTAAATAATCCCTAAATCTTTATACTCTTGCACTTCAACTTCAGATACAAAAGTGTTTGATCCTTATCCAAATGCCAAGTCTTATGTCTTCTACAGGAGGCCTTCTCAGACTTTAGTGTACACACAAATCATCTGAGAATCTGTAAATGCAGATTCTGATTAAGTAATCTGGCATGGTCAAGATTGTATATCTAACAAACTTCTCCCATAATGCTGATGCTGCTGATCCCTAAAACCTACCTTGAGAAACAAGGTAAGACAGCACCCTACAGGATTCATTATCAGCCAAACATCTGTTCTACTCATTTTAAAGAAAATAATTTTATGGGCACAAATATGCTGAAGGAGAGACTTAAACGACCTAAGACTATCATTATGTCAGCATAAAAGATTTAAGTTCCATCTGGTTCAACTATCAGTGGTAGCATATCACCATGATCATACCACAATGAACTAAAGTATTTTAAAGTACGGATCTCATACTGGTTCTTTTAGAAATAGACAACTCTCATATGAATAAATATAAACTATAAAATACTTTCCTTAACAACGATAAAGTCAAGAAAAGCTTTTCTTTGTTAGTTCTTTATTGACTGTGACTGCCAATCCCAAGCATTCTGTAAAATAGAATTTTACTAAGGGGATACAGAATGTATAATGATATACATTACTTACAAGACAACTCTCTTAGCATTTCAATTACAATATCATAAACTATGAGGACTCTTATGTCTAACCAAACTACTATAGAAAGATACAAAAATATTACACATAGATGGATTTGCTGTAACTTGGTTTTCAAAAATGAAAAATCAAGGAAAAAATAGAGAATCCTGTTCCAAATTAAGCTAAATATTCCTAAGGGCTTGAAACACCTGCAAAAATCAGAATTACTTCATAAATATTCAAGAATTAGTTCATACATTTCACATACTGAAAGGCAAATTTAAGGATGATGAAGTAACATTTAAGCATTTTTTATGAAGTGTAGATAAATTGAGTGAAAGACAAACACTGGTATTTTGGCCATAATAATTTCACAGAACTCATTTGTACAGAAATGAATTAGAAAGGTTAAAAAACACGCAATGACTGTTACTATATAGAGCTACTATTATGCTTTTACACTCCATAAATACTTGAAAGTACATGCACTACATAGGTACACATGCACCTATTGTCCTTGACTGAAACTATTTGCATTATTTTTTTGATAAAATTGTGACTAAAAACCAACTGTATAGACCATAGTTCCCCTTATAATAAAGTTGGCATAGAGATTTCATGTGTTATGGAAAACACTGAAATAAAACTTTCTTCAAGTAACCAATAAACCAGTAATCACTGGTAGGCTTAATGTCAAAAGTTTTTATTATTCTCTACTCCAAATTGGAGATGGCTATTACACAATTATATAAAAATTAAATTAAGTAACATATGAACTACTTTTAAAGGAATAAATCTCTTAAAACAAAGTTTATGTATTTCCCACGAGAAAATCATGCCTCTAACCTGTGTTCTAACTCAGAAATCTGCCAAGAGACACCATCTATCAGCTACTTATCTCATTAACTTGGTATTTCTTCTACACAGAATTACTCATATGTCAAATAGCTACAATGCAAGAATAATATCTCAAATATATAAGTGCATCCTGAAACGGGTATATGGTGAAACTCTCCTAATACAATAATAAAGACAGAAACACATTTTTTAATAAGATACCAAGCCTTCATAATATACTTTTGTTAGGTTTATGACCTGTATTATAATTGGCACGAGTTGCCAATTGAGCAAAGCAGATGATTGATGCCCTCTATGACAATACAGCAATGGCAGCATAAAGCTTTGCCATCTTTTAGAATCCTAACCATGGAACGATAGCTCTGGCTACAAGATACCTAGATCTGGCTCCATGTCTATCTTTCACAAACCAGCCCCACAGTGGGGTCACTGTAGGTTTAGAGTACATCAGGTATGTGTAAACAAAGTATGATTTAGCTAGAATTACCTATTCTCATGTATCTGGCTTGGCTGAAACCAAGGAAAATGTGGATATAAGAACACCCAATGACCTTTTCCTTTTCTCTTTAGAAAATCACCTTTCTGATGCCCATAAATGACGTTTCTGTGAACTACAGTCAAGATGTCTATCGTTAAGACATACTAATGACTAACAGACACATGAAAAATGCTTAACATCACTCATCATCATGGAAATACAAATCAAAACCACAATAAGATACCACCTCACACCTGTCAGAATGGCTAAAATTAACAAATCAGGAAACAACAGATGTTGGTGAGGATGTGGAGAAAGGGGAATCTTCTGACACTGTTGGTGGGAATGCTAACTTGTATACCCACTCTGGAAAACATTATAGAGGTTCCTCAAAAGTTAAAAATAGAACTACCCTACAACCCAGCAATTTGACTACTAGGTATTTATCCAAAGGATACAAAAATGCTGATCCGAAGGGGCACATGCACCCCAATGTTTATACAGCACTATCAACAATAGATAAGGGCGCCTAGGTGGCTCAGTCAGTTAAGCATCTGGCTTCAGCTCAGGTCATGATCTCGCAGTTCGTAGGGTTGAGCCCCATGTCGGGCTCTGTGCTGACAGCTAGCTCAGAGCCTGGAGCCTGTTTCTGATTCTGTGTCTCCCTCTCTCTCTCTCTGACCCTCCCCTGCTCGCGCTGTCTCTCTCTCTCAGAAATAAATTTTAAAAATCATTTAAAAAAATGTTTAAAAAATAGACAAATTATGGAAAAAACCCAAATGTCCACTGACTGATGAATGGATAATGAAAATGTGGTATCCATGTAAAATAGAATATTACTCAGTAATCAAAAAGAGTGAAATCTTGCCGTTCCAATGACATGGATGCACCTAGAAAGTATTACGCCAGGCAAAATAAGTCAGTCAGAAAAAGACAAATAGCACATGATTTCACTCATATGTGCAATTTAAGAAACAAAAAGGATAAATATAGGGGAAAGGAAGGAAAAATAAAAATAAATACAGATGGGGGTGCCTGAGTGGCTGTCGTTTAAGAATCTGACTCTTGATTTTGGCTCAGGTCATGATTTCACAGGTTCGTGAGATTGAGCCCTGCATCAGGCTCTGCACTGAAGACACTGAGTCTGCTCAAGATTCTCTCTATTTCTCTCTCTGCTTCTCCCTTGCTCTCTGTCTCTAAATAAATAAATAAATAAATAACTTTTGAAAAGACAAGAAAAATAGAGAGGGAGGCAAACAATAAGAAACTCTTAACTACAGAGAACAAACTAAGAGTTGATGGAGGGAGGTGGGCGGTATGGGCTACATGAGTGATGGGCATTAAGGAGGACACTTGTTGGGATGAGCACTGGGTGTTATATGTAAGTGATAAATCACTAAATACTACTCCTGATACTAGTACTACACTATATGTTAACTAACTTGAATTTAAATAAAATCTTAGAAGAAAAACTATTCTAAATAATTCTTTATTTTCTTTAACAAATATGCTTTAAGTATCTGTGCAGAATCACATAAATTAGTGCCAAACATATCTACAACAGAGAAAAAGTAGGTAATAATTGTTATTTACTTTCTAAATCAGTCAACAAAAATAAAAAAAGTTAACAAAAATATTTTTAGCTCAAAAAAAAATAATAAAGTTAAAAAAGCATGGGTTAATCATGCTCATAAGGAGCTTCAATATTCTACATTACAGCTTTAATCATAAATTCATACCATAACAAAGTTCCAGAGCATAACCTAAATATTCCAAGCTCTCAAAGACTCCAATGGACAATGCTTTCCAAATGGCAGAATACCTATATAGTATTCTAAGGCTTGCAACATTCAAAGTAGAAAAAGCAATGTTTTTAACCTTGGTTTTTAAAATAACATTTCAAATAATTACGGTGAGGGTTTTTTTTTTAATTTTTTGTTTCTGGGGTTTGTTTGTTTTTTGTTTCTTGTTCAAAATGGAACAGTTTGAGGTCCTCAGTGTCCATGTTGAATGAGTACGTGTAAGTGATGCTAGAGCCCAGATGGACAGACTCATGACTTAAATTATTACACAGCTGAACAGGAACAACCACAAGGGGAGTTCCATATAGTTTTAAATCATTTTTATTCTTATTCATATGTTCTATAATTATTTTATACTTATAATGAACCACTGGTTAAGGAAAGTAAACATAAGATATACTGAAGCTGAAATAAAAATTAGGGAACTTAAGAATGAAATTCTGACCAAGTCCTTAAGATAATATTGGCTAGATCATTAAATTGCATTAATCTGATCAACATGCTTAGAGAATACATCTCAGTGATTTCAAATACTGGTTTAAAAATATGATGATGAATCAAGAGCAAAAAAAAAAAAATCAAGATAAAAAGCTTCTGCACAGCAAAGGAAACAATCCATAAAGGTAATAGGCAACTGACAGAATGGGAAAAGATAGTTGCAAATGACATCAGATAAAGGGCTAATATCCAAAATCTATAAGGAACTCACCAAACTCCACACCCGAAAAACAAATAATCCAGTGAAGAAGTGGGCAGAAGACATGAACAGACACTTCTCCAAAGAGGACATCCAGATGGCCAACAGACACATGAAACGATGCTCAGCATCCCTCCTCATCAGGGAAATCCAAATCAAAACCACACTGAGATACCACCTCACGCCAGTCAGAGTGGCTAAAATGAACAAATCAGGAGACTCTAGATGCTGGCGAGGATGTGGAGAAACAGGCACCATCCTACACTGTTGGTGGGAATGTAAACTGGTACAGCCCCTCTGGAAAACAGTGTGGAGGTTCTTCAAAAAATTAACAATAGAACTTCCCTATGACCCAGCAATAGCACTGCTAGGAATTTACCCAAGGGATACAGGAGTGCTGATGCATAGGGGCACACAGACCCCAATGTTCATAGCAGCACTCTCAACAATAGCCAAAACATGGAAAGAGCCCAAGTGTCCATCAACTGATGAATGGATCAAGAAGATGTGGTATATCTATACAATGGAATACTACATGGTGATGAGAAAGAACGCAATCTGGCCATGTGTAGCAACATGGATGGAACTTGAGGATGTTATGCTGAACGAAATAAGTCAGGCAGAGAAGGACAGATACCATATGTTTTCACTTATAGGTGGATTAGGAGAAACTTAACGGAGGACTGTGGGGGAGGAGAAGGGGAAAAACAGGGAGAGGGAGGGAAGCAAACCATGAGAGACTCTTGAATACTGAGAACAAACTGAGGGCTGATGGGAGTGGGGGAGAGGGGAAAGGTGGGATGGGCATGGAGGAGGGCACTTGTTAGGATGAGCACTGGGTGTTATATGGCAACCAACTTGACAATAAACTATTTCAGAAAAAAAAAGAATCTTAAAAAATAATATGATGATGAATATATCCAAAATGGCTTCTTATTTTTCTGGAATAAATATTACTCACAATTTTTAAATTCTAAATCAAAATTTTTTAATTACAAATTAAATATACACCCAGAATTTAAACTCTGTGTCCTTACCCAAGAGAAATAAAAATATATATGAGAAAAAGACTTGTCAAAAATGTTCATAGCACTTTTAACTGCAATAGCCAAACCTGGAAACACCACAAATGCCTATCAAGAGGAGAATGGGTACACACATTGTGATACAGGCAGTAGAGAAGGACTGCCCAGCAGTAAAAAGGAACTAGTGATTCACACAACAGTATGGATAATCTTTTAGATATACGCTGAATAAAAGAAGCTGGACACAACAGAGTACATAACATATGATCCCACTTATATGAAGGTTCAGAAAAGGTAAAACTACTTTGTTGTGAAAAAGAATCAGAAAAGTAGTCGTTTTGGGAGGCAGGCTTGAGAAAACTTTCTGGAGTAATGATAATGTCTTATATTTTGATAGTGGCATGGGTTACATGGCTTCATATATGTCAGAAGTCATCAAAGATGAATTAATGTCATGTATTGCACTGTATGTAAGTTTTACCTTAAAAAAATCAATAGCAGATGTTTTATCTAAAAGTACACAACCAACAATTCAAAACATCAAGTCATGAACAAATTTTCTAATTTTTTCCTAATATTATAACACAGTTTTACTTATGTAACATTTAATAACACTTGATACAATTGATTGTTAAGGTGGGGAGGTGATAGAAAACATCAAAAGAGTTGGTAAAAAATATATGGATGACAGAAAGTCTAACAAACATCCAACTGGAAGGAAAAGACAAAATAAAGAAGAGAAAATAATGAAAGAAAGAAAGCTAAAATTTCCCAGAACTGCTGAAATATAAGAATTCAGATATCCCAGAAGCCACAAAGGAAAGAAAAGAAAGCAGCCAGAGAGAAAGAAAAGATCACCTACAAGAGAATGACAGAATTCCCAGAAGCCCAATGAAAGCCAGGAGACAATGGTACATCTTTAAGGTATGTAGAGAAAAGTAACTATAAACCTAGAAGTAGGTGCCCAACAAGATTACCTTTTAGGAACAAAAATAAAATAGAAGGATTTGTAAACGAGTAAGTAAAATGAGTTTACCACCAAGAGACCTGCACTTAATGAAGGCCTGAAGGACCATTCTTTTTAATACTACAGCTTGCCCTCTGTCTATATATCCTCCCTACCACCTACTCACGATAACACCTAATCTCCTTTTCTTGGCTCTGCTTTATTTTTCTTCCATAATATCTCAATATCATCTAAACTGTACAATTTATTTTTGCATTATTTAAATTGCCAATCTCCTCCACAAGATTGGAAGCTCCACAAAGGCAGTAATCTTTGTATAGTTTACTCACTAAAATTTGCTAAGCACTGAGAAAAGTACTTGATATCTCTTAGGCATTCAATAAATATTTGGTGAATGGATGCATAACAAGTGAATTATATACGTCAAGAGAATGAAAATAATTGCTATGGTCTGAAGGTCTGTGTCCTTCCAAAACTCACATGTTGAAATCCTAGCTACCATGGCGATTCTATTAAGAGGTGGAGCACTGAAAGACACCAGAGCCCTCATGAATAGAATTAATGCCCTTCTGGGAGGCCCATGAAGCTCCCCTGCCCTTTCAGCCATATGAGGTTACAGCACAAAGATGGCCATCTTGAAAGCAGGCCCTCAAGAGACACCAAATCTGCTTGGACCTTCATGTTGGACTTTCCACCCTCCAGAATTGTCATAAGCAAATTTCTCTTGTTTATAAGCCAAGTCTATAGTATATTGTTAAAGCATTCCAAACAGACTTAAGACAATAATCCGAGAAGGACAGTCTGGCATGAAAGAAGGAATAGGTGAGCAAATGAAATGGTAAAACTGCATGTAAATCAAAACAAATACTATCTTTAAAAATAATAATAACATGCTATTAGAATGTCATGTTGAGTTTTAAAATATGGCTACATGTTATGTATAAAGGATGTGTCTAAAGCATAAGGATATGGAACAGCTGAAAGTAAAAGGAAGGGGGAAAAAGTGATATACCAAGCAGGTACCAATCAACGTAGCTGTATTAAAATCAAGCAGGTATGAACAGTGAGAGAGTCTCTACATGGCAAATGCTGAAAGTTTAACTTCACCAGATATAATTAGAGATACAGTAATTCTAAATTTGTATGTACCTAAAAAGAATAGCCTCAAATGTATGTAAAGCAAAAGCACACCAAGAGGGAGAAAGCAATACACCATACCTCATAATGAGATATTTCAACACGTTTCTCTCAACTACAAGTAAGAAACAGAAGACCCAAATTATATATTAAAAAGTGCGGTTGCAGGGGAACACGGTGGCTCAGTCAGTTACGTGTCCAAATCTTGATTTCGGCTCAGGTCATGATCTCACAGTTGGTGAAGCTGAGCTCCAAATCAGGCTCTGCAGTGACAGCATGAAGCCTGCTTGG
Source organism: Hyaena hyaena (assembly GCF_003009895.1). Lineage (NCBI taxonomy): Eukaryota > Metazoa > Chordata > Mammalia > Carnivora > Hyaenidae > Hyaena > Hyaena hyaena. The sequence goes on along the minus strand of NW_024081422.1, from coordinate 898,083 downwards.
GATTCTCTCTCTACCTCTCTCTCTCTGCCCTTCCCCTGCTCGCTTGCTTGTGTTCTCTCTCTCTCTCTTTCTCTCAAAAAATAAACTATTAAAAATTTTTTTTAATTTAAAAAATGTGATTGCAAAGTGAAGAATTCTGTTCCCAACAATTAGAGGGGAAACATTGCTTTCAAACACATATAAATATGTATAAAAACTGATCATACACTAAACCATAAACTAAATTACAACAAATTTCAAGAAATGATATCAAATAGAACATGTTCTCCAAATATAATACAATTAATTTGAGTCAATAAAATTAAATTTAAAAATTAAAAAAATACTTTGAAGTAATTTATGACTCAAATAAGAAATCTAAATAGAAACAAAAATATTTAATAACAAATGATAACAAAAATATTACATTTCAAAACTTGTGGGATACAGCAAAAGTGGTAGGTACATACAGAAAAATTTATACCCAAACTTGATATTAGAAAAGAACAAAAAATGACTTAAGAGTCCAACTAAAGAAGTTAGAGAACAATATAAACACGAAGAGAAGGGAGAAAACAGAGATAAGATAAAAAATCAATGAAAAAGAAATAAACATTAAATAAATAGATTTTTTTAAAAAAGGGCAAAGTTGGTTCTGTGAAAAACCTACTTGTTGAATGAATGAACTTAATGAATTAAATCTGATAGGCAATAATTTTCTCTGGATATCACCTATATCTCAGCAAATGTCCAGCCCTCCTACCTTCTACCCAAAAGAGAACTTTGGCTCTCTGGAGTAACAGCAGACACTGGCATTCCTCCTAACTCATACTTCATCCAATACAAAAGTGGGTCCCCACTCCTTTGCCCCCTTTCCCCATCCCACACCAAGATACTGCCACTGAGGTCTCAAATAACTCCAGAAAGGATTTCCTTAATCTCTTCCCAACCACATAGGATGCCCCTGCATCTAAAGGCTCAACCTGAAACAAGTGTTTCTCCTTCTCTGTGGGAAGACTCTGTATGTTGGCTTGTCCTAGGATCTTTTGGGGCTTGTCTTGTTCCTCATCCACCTGTAAGCCCCAGCTAACAAAATATCATAAATAAATATTTTAACTGGCCTTCACCAATAAATCAAACTCTGTGCCCTCAGAAACTGCATCTTGCACAATATATCTGCATGATCCAAACTCAGCCTATCTAAAGCAGTTTTCCTATTACCTCACATATTTCTCTCTGATTATTTCATATTTATATCTTCCCTAAATGTAATGCTTTTGCACATTCTGAATAGGTTCTTTCCCAAAAGTATGAAATCTTTGGCTGGTCCTCATAATAACCACACTAAAGTCCAGACTCATTTTTTACAATGTGGGAGTGATCTTTGTTTCAGGAGGTTTTCCATGCCCTCTTGGGCTACTGTTCAAAACAAACTTCTAAGACTCTTACCATCACACATTAAGCTTCACCTAATCTATAAAGAAATTATATGTCTTGATATTGATCACATTCTCCCATTCAATGTTTTTCTTTTGATAACACATCTTTACTGCCCTCCTATCTTTTGGGGTCATCTGGCACCAGATCTCACTCTTCTCATTTTTAACGAACCTGTTCACTTTCTTTAATTCCAAATTGCTTTCCTAAAAACTCTACGCAAGTAATACATATAATATACTTTAGCATTAACTTTGTTTTTCCACTGGAGACTATTTAAACTCAGTCATCACCACCTGAGAAACATGTTCAAGGGAGGAGGGAATCAAGACTATTTAGCAGTTTTACTTCATATAGGCACGTATATCATAGTACTTGAGTGACAGAGATAGCACAACATGCTACCAGCATACTCACTAATAGGCTATGAATTTCATTACCTGGCCAGATTAAAAACCACCCAAATAAATGAACTAAGACCTTGCTAATTAAATAGACAGCAACAAAGTCTCTTTAATAAGAGCAGGCAACCTTTTTCAATTTAGTTGTCCAATTTGGCTCTTTCCAGGAACACCTGGCCGTGGTCTGGACCTCTGGTCTTTCTTTCATTTCAGGGCATACATTTACCTTCTCTGGATAAAATTACACTTTTTCTTTTAAATACCAGAGCCCCACTGGCCTTTGAACTGAGTCTTAAAGCAGTAGGGAATAACAGATAAAGGACTAGAAGGTAGCTTGGACAATCTGGACTCTATTCCTGCCAATGAAACACCATGACAATTGGGATGGGTCATTTAACCTGGATTTAAATTCAACCCTCTCCAGTTTGAATATTTGACACTGACTTTAATAACAAAGTAATAAATTACTTTATTTGTTATGAGACTTAAAAGCATAGCAATATCTATTTGATCATATGAGTACACCCACCAAAATATAATTATTAAACACAAAAATACACAACTATGAAAGACAATATATTAAGATATAAAGATATTTAAAAAACAAAAAGGAAAAAAAAGTACCCACATACTTTTTCTCCTTTTACTCCTCAATAGCTTAAAATTTTATTCGAAAGTAGGAAGGAATCAAAGAATCACAAAGAGTAGGAAAGGAACTAAGTATATTCTAGGATATAAAATACAACCTAAACCAATTATGATAGTACTATATCCTAGAAATTCTAATGCCATTAAAATCAACCTCAAGGATATCTTCAGACTCCCAACACTCAAAAGCCTGTGTTTAATAACAAACAGTCACCAGGATAGGTCCCATTCATACATATTTCAAAATATTTTCATTTGCTCTTAAGTGTAATTAATACAAATAAAAATAGACAAATGTTTAAAAAAAAAAGTAGACAAATATTCAGAGAATACTCTGGCAATGGACTTAATTCCTCCATGGCCTGTTTTCCTTTGCTCAATTTTGTGCACAGTTGAATCTGATCAAATGTCATGCCCTCACCAGGGATTACAAACTGCCAAAACCAGAGTTTGCTTTCAACAGCAAAGTATAATTTTGATGTTAGACATTCTGTTTTTTGAATACCTTAAAATGGAACATGTATCACCAACTGTTTCACCTGTCTAGACTGCCTCACACATGTAGGCTACCTGGCTGGCCCCCAGAAGCATTTGTATTTTAAACCACTATCCTGCAGAAACTCTCGTGCAACCAAGCATTTCCACTTACAGGCTTCTAAACCTAAGTCTTTCTCTTTCTCTCCACCTAGATATCTAAGCCCTACCCTTTATCCAAGACCCAACTTAATTCTACCTCTTCCATAAAACCTACTTAGCGAGCTTAGAGTCATTTCTCCATCCTACTAATTCCCATAGCTCTCACCAATGGCTTCATTCTTCCAGCACATAATACACAGTGTGATTTCTCTTTTAATTCCCCTGGACTAAATATAGTGGTCAGGGCCTAGGTACTATATGCTCTATTTACTCCCTAAAACCTATATAAAAACATGCATAAAAGAGGGCTCAATAAATGTTTGCTGGTGATAATGTTGAAGTCAAAGGTAAAATAGGAACTGCAAAGAAAAACAGGATCCCATGAAGCCATGACCTCTGGTGGAAACATCACTCAAAGCCTGTGTTCTCCTCAAGGTAACTTGCTGGTAAGCTCCACATAACCTCAGGCTGCACAAATCAATGGATAAATGAAAACAGTGCACGGTCTATCCCTTCAGCAAATGACCCAAATTGACCATGCTCATTTTGGCCATGCTTGCAAAATGAAAATGCTCAACACACACACATACAAAGGCACAATAACAGCTTCATTAATTTAGCTTGCAAGGCATTCCCCATTTCCATTCTGTCATCTGTCCTTCCTGGAAAATCACAACCAAAATAACAGGTGCTATAAAATGGGTAGAAACTCTTGTAGTGATGAGAGTCCATTCTTTTTCCTTGAAAAAAGAAAAATAAGACATGATCTAGAAGTGCATTTGTAAAACAGACATTTTTACCTGTATAACAGGAGACATGGTCAAGTTTTCTCTAGATGGGCACGCCCTCTTGTGGGCACTTCTGACTCACCTCTTTGGAATGGTTGCTGAGACTGGGAGCTGTTTCTAAAATATTATTTCCCCACAATCATTTCCCTCACTTACTTATATAGTATCTTCACATCTCTACAATATTGAAGAAGTACAGTGATATTATCAGTAATATTTCAAATATCCTCTCTTCTTTCATTACACCCCAAGAAACAAGTTTATTCTTAATAGAGAAGCTTTGTTTTAGACTAATGTATTGTTTGAAGCACTTAAATAATAGATTCAAACTTATCATGAAAAATGATAAAACCTACAATTTCAGGAAGTAACATTATATGCTTTTATCTCTCAAAATTAGAATCATCTTTTGTAGATGTTTAAGTTAGTAATGTTAACTGAGTAAAAGTACTGTTTGCAGGCACTGTGACATAAAGATGAAAAATCAAAATGCTCATGGCTCCACGAGCTGACACAAATAATATAAAATAACTGTACACACCAATCTCAAAATGTCAAAGGTTTAGACAGTTTAATTCAACAAGCATTTATTGAATGACCATTATATGCACTAGTAAAAGAAAGAAATTTGTTCTCATCTGAGTGGCATTTCAGCCAGTTGTTAAAGGAGGAGAGGACTTGGACCAGAAGAATTTCAGTAGGCAGAAGTGGCTGGTATTCCATTATTAATTACTATTTATCCCATGAAAAAAAAAGAGACATAAGCAAAAACACAGAAGTGAGAACTTTCAGCAAATTCATAGAAAATCAAATATATTTGGCAGGAGAAAAAGATTATTCCAGAAGAAAAATAACAGAAAATTAGGTTGGGTCCAAGTTTCAAGAGGACTTGTAAAGTTAGACTAAAAAGTTCTGTTTTAACCTACAGAGGGTAAAGATTCTATTAAAGTTCCTCCCCAAACAACAAAAACAATGCAGGTATTTTTAAAGAAATATATCCTGGAATAATATACAGGATTAAGGAGGAACTAATTAAGACTAAAAGCCGGGAAGCCAGTTATGCAAATACTGTTAATGTCTAACCATCAAGGATGAAAAAATGCAAAAACAAAAAACAATGCATGTATTTATTAAACAAATGTTTCTTGAGCACTTATTATATGCTGAAGCTGAGAAACCATGGTAACTAAAATAAATGCCTATGGAGAATGACAATGACCTGGAGACAAACTCTGAAGCACAGAAAAGGAAGAAAGGAGTTCTAGTCCACCTGGAGGAAAGCCAAATGAGTAACAGTGCACATGAGGTTATTAACCAAATGCAATTATATAATTCCTATCTCCCCTAGAATGATCTGTGTTTATTTAAACAATTATTACTACTCAGGTGCTTTTCTAGACCCACTGTGACATATTAAGAATAAAGTAACAATTCTCAAAATGTGGCCCAATAACTTATCCATTCCTGCAGATTTTGATTCAGTATATTAAGAGCACAGCCTAAGAACCTATAGTTGTAAAACTCCCCAGTTGAATCTAATCATTTGCCAGGTTTAGAATACACTAGAAAAAAGGATCTCTTAAATGAGAGGATCCAGGAAGGGGGTTTGGACAAACTCCACATTGCTCCTGAAAAAGGATCAGAGAATTATCAGTATATATATCAGCTGGAAAGAACCATGGTAATCACCTGGTCCAGCATGCTGACTTTACTGATGAGAAAACTAAAGTCTTAGAGAGTCTGGACAAGTCAATGGCAGGACTAAATTAGAACTCATGATCCACTATGCCCCATCTCTCAGCCTACCCTTCTCCCTCCATTCAAGTAATCCCAGCCTCCTGAATTCTAAATAGTTCCCGGCAACTACCTATTCATCAAAATCTTCTGACCGATCACAAGATTAGAGAAGGGTTTCTGATTAGCAAAGTAGCTCAATCAAGCCTTTAAAAACTCAGATGGTTTTCCTTCAACCTAATTAAGCACTGGTTCTTATCTTCTGACCCTAAAACACCTTTGCTCCGTGTTTGTGAACACGTGTATGCACACATTTGTCTTTTCACATATTGGTTCATTCTGCTGGTCTTACTAGCTGTACACATATCAGCATTACTGTCTGTAATGGGTCAACCCAGGTCATTAGTGCCTCGTAATATCATATGAGGACATATTTAAAAGATCTGACTTAGAATCAGATGCTCTTAACACCATGGTCTGAGTCAGTTCCCAGATAGGAAAACTTCTGTCTGTAGCCCCAGTGAAATTCCATTCACTGAAGGTATTTTTCCTGCTAGGAAAGCTACAATATGGTGATTACTACATTATATACAAGATCAGCTGGGACTATTCCAGTGATAATGAAGGAATGCTCTTTTTTCTCACCACTAATTCTATTAATTCTATTAAACACTAAAATTTAAAGGAGATTCTACAGAACTGTTGAATATTAAAAATTGAGGGAGGATTTACAAGGCTGACAATATCTGATGCCAATTTACAAGGGCCCCTGGAAAACCACAGGTTACTTTCATTACAAAATAAAAGGAGCAGTTAAGATTTGTTGACAATGTCGTCTTTCCTCAACCTTATCTCACAATTTTAAGACTCAGTATAGATTTAAGGCATACCTTGGCATGAATTCAAGGTAGACTTGAGAAGAGACCCAACCTACTAGCTATTGAACTTTTATATGAGAACTAAGAAACTTTTCCTGACACAGGGGAAAAAAAAAATACTGCAATTGTCCAGCTACCAAGGATTGAAGGTTCTGAATGTAAACAACTGATTAACTGATATAAAATACAACAAACCACATACATTTAAAGATTTCCTATCAAGTTATATTGCAAAAGAATAGTGATAACCAAGCTCTATAAACTACATAAATTTATGAGGTGGTGGTAATCTAATTAAATGTAGTACAGTTTATTGTTATTGATATATCTGATTTACATGTAAATTCTATAAGCTTATACATAATCGAGATAGTCGTAGGTGATGCAAATGTAATTTTTAATACATCACAACTCAAAGTAATAATTTCAAACTGAAGTAATCACACAGAATGAATTTTCAATTTTATAAAAAGCTTCAACATATAAATATATTTCTTTATGTAAAAAGAATTCAAAGAAGTTTCCTCTGTTTACTCTTATCTATGCATTAACCATCTTCTTAAGAAACACAACAAAACTCCAGATCAAGTAAATTTCTATAAAAGGCTAATTACTCCTTTCCCTGAACACATTATACCTGGACATGGACACAAGTACAAATAGAACAATCTGAGGAAAACATGTTGTTTTTTGTGCATTTATTTTCTTTGATCTTAACCTACCTCTCACCCAAAAAATACAGTGATTTAGTATGATACAGTTAAGCGTTTACATAATAATTTCAAGATGGTGGATAAAAGAGAAAAATGTTACCCACAATATACTTCAAAAGAATAGAATATATTTATATGAAGCGCACAAAGCAAGGCCCAACATTTCCTTTCTGAAACATGTGGCCAATTTGATGTCCCTATGTGGTGGCTATAGAACACAAAATTAAAAGTTGTAGCATCTCTTTAGAGTGGTTTTGAACACACAACATTGTATAAAGCATTGCAAATTTTTCTCAACTTGTTGTTAGAAATCAGAGAATGAAAAATATTCACAAAATGGAAAGGGTCTGATTATCTTTAATTTCACTACCCTATGCAAGCACTGCTTTACCTAAAAACCAATGAAATTAATCGAAAATTCAAATTACTTTGTAAAAGTGGTGGGAGGAGGCAAAGAATTCTATGTACATTCAACTGTAAAATCTGTTATTAAAGAAAAAGACATGGAAACTATTCCAACAATATGCTTGTGAAAAATGAAGGAAAAAAAAGGCTTGAAACATCAAATATATTGAGATCAAACAATACCCCCAACTTCTTTTAATACTCTAAGAATAAAAGAGTCCCTTCTAGTAATATCCAGGGCTAACTGTTTGAAACTGATATTTATGAAATCTAGATTATGGTGTACATTGAGTCTGTTTGTTTTCCAGTGTGAGCATCTCCTCTTTGTAGCAACTCAATCAGTCCTGTGGTATTAGCCAATTACAGCCATTGACTAATGAGCTAACCATTTCATTCCAAAAGAAAGGCCTTCTTTCCCAAACATGATAAAGATTATTGCTAACTACCTTTTTTTCTTTTTGTATCAAAACAAAGCAAAAAATGAATTTAAAACATGTCATCACTTCATCACACATACCACAAGGATTACTGATACATAGTCTAACAATGAGACTTCATGACAGGGGAGATCTAGATGACAATATGCAGGAATCAGAAAGGACAGAAAAGCACCGTGAATATGTGATTAGCAAAACTCATACTGAAGGAAACTTCACACAACAAACAGTTCAGGTTCCTTTACAGAAACACAGTCCTCACTTTGCCTACTACCAGTTTCATTTACCATAGTTTAAATTGTACCAGTCACTCAACAACATGGTTCAAATTTCAGTTACCATGGCATATTAACTATAATAGTTCACTGTTAGTTCTTCAGTTCATAGATCACTATGTAAACATTAGAGGCTCATCATGATCAGTAATCAATCATGCACTTCCTTCAAAGTTTGTAAGTGATGGATCCCTGTGCACAGACAGCAAAGTGTGTAGCCGTGATGCCTCCTTGTCTCCTAGTGATAAATTAATATGACATTTTACCAAAAAAATTGTCACCAAAAGAAGGAACTGACCAGCAAAGATGAAAGCAAGGCAAAGAAATGAAAAGTGATAATGCTATAAGTAAAATTGTAACCAAAAATAAATGAAGTTATAGAAGAAATAGCTGATAGTGGGTATGTCTGACACTGATACACTCAAGAGACTCCTCATTCTACAGTCAGAGGAACTTAGTGAAGACAAATTTATCAACAGAAATAAGGAATGTGGTTATGATAAAATGGACAAAGACGTTCTAGATGAAGTAACACCAGCAAAAAACAAACTTGACATTAAAGAGATTCTAAGAGGGGCGCCTGGGTGGCTCAGTCGGTTAAGCTTCCGACTTCAGCTCAGGTCATGATCTCGCGGTTCGTGGGTTCGAGCCCCGTGTCAGGCTCTGTGCTGACAGCCAGCTCAGAGCCTGGATCCTGTTTCAGATTCTGTATCTCCCTCTCTCTCTGACCCTCCCCTACTTACACTGTCTCTGTCTCTCTCTCTGTCTCTCTCTCTCTCTCTCAGAAATAAAACATTTAAGAAAAATTTTAAAAGACTCTAAGAGAAAGACAAATACATATTACTTCACTTCTATGTGGAATATAAAAACAAAACAAAGGAACAAACAAACAAGAAAAACAGAAACAGAGACATAAATACAGAGAATAAACTGATAGTTGCCAGAAGGAAGGGGCAAAATAGATAAAAAGAGATTAAGATGTACAAACTCTGTTATAAAATAAATAAGCCACAGAAATGAAAAACACAGCATAGGGAATATAATCAATAATAATGTAATAATGTCCTATGATGACAATGACTACACTTATCATGGTAAACACTGAGTAATGTATAAAATTGCCAAATCGCTATGCTGTACAACCTGAAACTACTATAATATTGTATGTCAATTATACGTCAATAAGTAAAGAAATAAACTGAACCCAAAGGAGAAAGTAGGGAAGGAGGAAAGGAGGGAGGGAGATAGGGAGGGACCAGGAAGGAAACAAACTCTGGGAGGTATTTTGCAACATGGAAAGAGCAAAAGATAAAATGTTAAAAGCTGATCCAAAACTAAAAAGGAGTTTGACAATTCACCATGACGTAAAAAGGTGTTCATCTCATATTATAAATTACATGACAAGAAGGCAAGTACCGTTCAAACTCCTCTTGATATGATTTTTTTCAACACAGAAATAAAAACACTCTAATTAATCCTCTAAGGTTTCAAATTAGTATACTAAATATTAGTTTTACTTACCTTTAATCATTTCTCTATACATTTATAACCAACAGTAAAAGAGCTTTTAATGTGTTGACAAAAATGTTTAGAGGAATTGGAACAAGTGCAATTCTCAGACATCAAGACCCCTGTGGACAGTTCCACCTTGCACATATTTATGGCCCAGCACTACCGTGCGCAACGTATGGACTGTCTATATACCATAAGGGAAAGAAGTGGGTAAAAGAAAAATCTGGAAGGACTGGGAGTAGAGGGAGAATAGAACAGAGAGTAAACAATTACTATTTTTATATTATACAATACTTCAGTTAAATAGCAAATTTTTCTCTCTCCAGCCTGTATTCACTCTAAGTTATAAGAAATAAACAAGGGTGAAACAGAGATGCCAATTACCAAGAAAGGAAAATTACTCAGAATTTATACTCCTCATGCTTTAATATTGTATATTAAAATCTATATATCCTGAAAGTCAAGACAAAATAGGTTTTAATCTGATTTACGTGTAGATTAGCTGCTTAACCCAGGATCAGTTTATAGTAATAAGGGACATGTTAATTGTGGGGAAGGAAATGATATAAACGTTCTCCCCTTCTGCCATATGCTATAAATTGTCTACCTAATAACCACTCTCGTCCCCCTCCTTTGACAACAAAACCACTATTTGGTTTGGGAAGACACAGTGTCCAGCAGCAAGCCATAAGCTATATAAAAGACCCGCTCAACTTTCTAAGTTCTCCTACAGCCAAGAATAGCCAAGTGACCGAACTGTGCTCCTTCTCTACTACTCCTCCAAAAATAACTAAGGGGAAGTCTATAGGGAGACTCTGGAAATCTCTTGCATCCCAGCTTTAAAGAGTAACAGATACATCTGGCAATAGTCTCCCCATCCCCCATCATCTCTCTTCTTCTCACCTTGAATGCAGATGTGACATCTAAAATTGTAGGAGCCATATTACATCCATAAGGCAAAAAGCATGAGAGAAAGGCCTAAGAGAATCCCAGATATGTTGGCTCTAGCATGATTGGAAACCTAAGCTAATGCCAGCAACCAACCACCTCCAAACTTTTTATTATATGGCAGAAAGCCAGGGAGCAGGAAGACAAACATACATATCCTAACCACAGTCAGGTTTTCTATTGTTTGCCGCCAAAAACATTCCATAGATTAACCATTCTTGTCTTAAACTAAGTCAAATGAAAATGTAAATGATCAAAGATTGAGGAAAATAAAAACACTACAATTTAGTGAAATAGGAAGCTATTAAATATTTTTCTTGCTTTACTTTTTATTTCTATTGGTATTGTGGTAATATCTGTACAATCAATTACATTTTTAAAGAAAAACAAGAAATATCAATGCAACAAAAATGTCTATTTTCTGAATTAAAATATTGACTTATTCTACCATATACTCTTCAAGATAATATTTATTTCCTTCAACACTGAGTAACAAAAAATATCATTAGGAAAATTACCCAAGCACTCTCTTTTTATTATATGTACATAACCCTACTCACAGGTTATATTAAATAGCTACAACAAACAGTGGTCCCTCTTTCTTTCCCTCCCTCCTTCCTTTCTTCTTCTCTCTCTCTCTCTCTTTCCTTCCTTTTCCTTTTCCTTCCTTTCTCTCTTCCTTCCTTCCTTCCTTCCTTCCTTCCTTCCTTCCTTCCTTCCTTCCTTTCTTGGCTAAATGACTTTAAAAATGAAGGCCACAAAGGCAAACACTACTGTATCTAAGTCAATGATAGCCACAAAGCATTTGAACATCGATTATCACTTTTCTTCCTCAGAACAGAGAGCACTGCTAGGGGAGAATGTCACTATTTTCATTTAAAGGTAAGAAATTTGAGGCTTTGTACATTAAATTACTCATTGAATTCATAGACCATAACTGAAAATGGTACAGTCTCTTGACCTCATACCTCTCTCTTACTACTCCATGGTAAAATTTCTCAAAAGCACCCTTCTCCCTGATCAATCCATGCCACAGTGGTCCACAACCTATAAGTCACAGAAACTGTCCTTATCGAGGCCCAAAGCCTTCAAGGGCCAGTCCTCCATCCCCATTAGCTCTTTTCTCAGCAGCGCTTGACCCAGGTGATAACGGACTTTGAACTGCTCCTCTCTTGGCTAACTAGACATTCTCCTAGTGATACACCTGTCTCTCCTCCTGTATCTTCTTTCTACTTTACTTGGTTTTCCTCTTCCCAGCTTGCAGATGTTGAACTGGTCCAGGATTCAATTTTCAGACCTCTATCTTCTCTAACCTCTTAGTGAGCTTATCTAGTCACATGTATTTATATTCCTTTTGAACCAATAATTTCCAAGAGGGAATCTCTCTCCTGCTCCGTCCACAAGCTTCAGACACATATAACCCAACTCCACAGTTAATCTTTCCTTCTACTATATCAAGATGTCTATTGAAAATCTACCTAACCAGTATGATGAGTGATTGGTTAAAGTTTTCAAAAGTTGAATATTCTCTGGATAATTTAAAGCCAAAGTATGCATAACTTAAACATTTTCTTTTTATTTAAAACACAAAGGTTCATTCATTAAAATTTTTTATATAAAACCAAATCCTTTTCTTTGAATGCAGTCCCACAGCTAAATGTTCCATATCATCTTTCTTACATAAACTATAATACACTGAATTGTCCTACGATTTCAAGTTTCATTTTATCTAAAATAGAACAAGAACATAAAGACACTAGCAATGTACTGTGAATGCAGAATGCTTTTCAGATTTTTGTGATTTTTCTCAATCTTTTACAGCTGTGTTGCCCATACTTAATTCTAGAGCAATTTTTTATAAACCAACTCTATTTTTTCAAGTTAGTTCTCAAAGAGCAATATTAGTTTTCAAACCTACAACTCTCTTTTTAAACTCAGCATTCATCAGTTTACAGGAGACTTGATGCATTATGTAATTACTATGATAAAAACAAGCATAATAAGGCTCTTGGTGACATATAATTCAACTTAAACTAGCAGAGGAGCATGGTATGCTGAAAGGTGGTATTTACGGTGTTCTAAGCTAATGCCTTAGGTAGGGCATTTAGGGTGCTGTTGGAATCAGGAAATACGTTTTATGGTGAAAATGGAAAGTACACGTTAATTTGAGTCCATTAAGGGGATATGGGCCAAATTTCAATTTCCCACCTCTATCATCATGAAATCATACCTTCTCTAGCCCTCCTCACCTCAGTAAATGGCAAAATTGCTCAAACTAAAACTTTCAATTCCTCTCTATTCCTTAGCAACATCTAAGATAGCAATAATGCCTGTCTTTCTTGGAACTCTCAAAATACATCCCTGACATACTCACTTCTGTCCAATTTAATCCCTATCACCCACAGTCTACATTGTCAACATCTCCCAATTATAATAACTTCCTAGTCTCTTCACTTCTATTCTATTATCTTATAAGAAAACCTTGTAAAATGTGAGTGAGACAGCATGGCTTCTCTGCTTTTAACTCTTCAATGTTTACTCATTATTCACGAAATAAAACTGTAAGTCCCTGCCATGATCAGGCAGATCCTAGGGGAGCCAGTACCTAGCTACCTCCCCAGCTTTGTTTCATACCATTCTCCTCTTGCACTCTGCTTTAGGCACAATGACCTTCATCTCCATTCCTCCATAATGCTAACTCCCCACCAGGACCCTTGCACATGCAGTTCATTCTGCCTCGAATGAGTACTACTAACTCTTCATAAAACTGACTTCTCATTTTTCAAATGTTATATCCTCAGACATGTCTCTGTTGATCACTCTAACTAAAAGAGTCTTCCTTTGAGACTCGTATGTCTCTCACATCCAAGTTATTCTGTATCACATCTTCTTGACAGGAGTAGGGGTTCCCTTCATAAGTTACCAAACATAGTAACTATCTTACCTAACTGTATGCTTATATGTTTCTGTTTCTATCCACTAAAATATAGTTTCATTATATCATGAATTTCCTCCACCTTGGTTACCATTGCTTTTCTTACTATGCAGCTCAGTACCAAGAGTAACCACTTAATAAATATTTTCTGAAGAACAAAAAAAAAAAATCTTCTGAATAAAACTAGCTAAATATATTCTCAACTGATACTTGTCTGCATAAAAATCCTACTGATGTCCAAAAAAAGGAAAACAAATCTGCATAAGAATGTTTAGAGCAGCTTCATTCAGAACAGCTAAAATCTGGAAACCAAATGCTCATCAACAGGAAAATGGAGAAACAAATTACAGTACATTCATACTACAGAATATTAATTAGTAAATTAAAAAATGAGCCAGTGATAAGTGTCTCAAAAACACTTTGTGAAAGCAACGAAACAAAAAAGAGTGCCTTTTGTATGATTCCAATTATATATAGTTTAAGAACAATACAAAACATCTACAGTGAGAAAAATCATAGCAGTGGTTGCCTGTACAAGGTAGAGAATGGCCAAAAGGAAGTACAAAAGAACTAGATATGTTCTACATCTTGACAGGTGTATGGGTTACATGAGTATGCACATTTATAAAAGTGATTAAATTGCTCACTGTATGAACATTTTATCAAAATGTTTTAAAAGGTCAAAGGTTTTAAAGTCTTAAGTTTGCTCACTCAGATAACCCAAGAAATGGAAACACACTACTATCCCTTTTCACCAAGATCGACTTACTAATTTATTCATTCACTTCTTAATCTCCTACTCTTCTCTGGCAGAAATATGAAAAGATTTGGGTCAAAATGTTTGGTTCCTTGTGGCTACATACTGGGAAAATATATATCACTATGAAAGATAATTTATTATGCTTTTATATAGAGTAAATAATGTAAAACTATGACAGAAAGCATAAACCAGTATCTGAGCAAATATTGAAGGAATAATCAATAAAGAACATTAATGAGATGTCAAAGTACACCCAATGACTGTGATGTGAGACAGCCAACATGACTTGTGTGTTAACAGACCCCCAAGCCACAGGATGAGCAAGAATGTTGTGGTTTCAATGGCTTCCTACTTCTCAAAACACCTAAGAAATGCAATACATGGACTCATGATGGCACACTAACGCATCAAATGCAAAAAAAGAATGTAAAAGAATAAAAAAAAGAAACATGTAATTAGAATGTAAGAAATCTACATGAATCCAATATATGTATTTCCTTAAAAGACACTCTACCCACTAAACAGCCACGTTAAGAATCACTATTTAGAGCTGCAAGAACTAAAACAGTGGTCATGGCCACATGGAGCTACTGAGCACTTAAAATGTGACAAGGGCATATGGAAACTGAATTTTTAATTTTATTAAATGTTATTTAATTTTAATTTTAAAATATATTCAATTCAACTATTGGAAAGTTTTAGTATGTTTGGAATAACCTGTTATGTAAACCTACTTTTTCAACTGTTAATGTAATGAAATATAAGTACAAACCAAATATTTCAAAACTTAGTGTCATAATTGAGATGTGCTGTCCATATAAAATATGCACTGGTTTTGAAGAAGAAAAAAGAAAGTTCAATAGCTTACTAATTTTTTCACTGGTTACATTTCTTAAGAGATATTTTGGATTCACTGGTTTAAACAGAATAATTATTAAAATTAATCTCACCTATTTCTTTTTACTTTTTTTTTTTTTCTAGGAGAGAGAGAGAGAGAGACAGCGCGAGCAGGGGAGGGTCAGAGAGAGAGGGAGACACAGAATCTGAAACAGGCTCCAGGCTCTGAGCTGGCA
The DNA here is from genome assembly GCF_003009895.1 of Hyaena hyaena. Lineage (NCBI taxonomy): Eukaryota > Metazoa > Chordata > Mammalia > Carnivora > Hyaenidae > Hyaena > Hyaena hyaena. The sequence goes on along the minus strand of NW_024081422.1, from coordinate 882,524 downwards.
GTCAGCACAGAGCCCGACGCGGGGCTCGAACCCACGAACCGCGAGATCATGACCTAAGCGAAAGTCGGACGCCTAACCGACTAAGCCACCCAGGCGCCCCGCCACATATATACTTTAAAGTTTTCCAGTAGTTACATTAAAAAAGTAAAAAGAGGGGCGATACTTTAAAGTTTTCCAGTAGTTACATTAAAAAAGTAAAAAGAGGGGCGATACTTTAAAGTTTTCCAGTAGTTACATTAAAAAAGTAAAAAGAGGGGCGATACTTTAAAGTTTTCCAGTAGTTACATTAAAAAAGTAAAAAGAGGGGCGCCTGGGTGGCTTAGTCGGTTAGGCGTCCGACTTTCGCTTAGGTCATGATCTCGCGGTTCGTGGGTTTGAGCCCCGCGTCGGGCTCTGTGCTGACTGCCAGCTCAGAGCCTGGAGCCTGTTTCAGATTCTGTGTCTCCCTCTCTCTCTGACCCTCCCCTGCTCGCGCTGTCTCTCTCTCTCTCTCTCCTAGAAAAAAAAAAAAAATTTATAAAAAAAAAAAAACTTTAAAAAAAATTTTTAAAAATTAAAAAAAAATAAAGTATATATGTGGCATGCATTGTATTTCTACTGAAAAGTACTATTCTAAAGCTTATATGTCTAAATGCAGATTATAGATACCATTATGATACAGTAATGATTAATGTTTCAAACAGCTCCTGACCTTTTCACTTGATTGTCTTCTTTTCTTTAGTTGAATGAAATCTGTTTCCACCCTTTCTGCCAGCTCTAGTTTCCTCTTGTTTCTTTTAAATGCAGCTAAACTGAATCCTATAAAAGAAACATTAAAAATAACATTTCAGAAACATTAGGGCAATGGGGTAATGAGATATCCTGAAGAGCCTTCTCAGAATAAAATCCTTAAGAATGGTGAATAAAGTGTTTTAAATGTTTTCCAATGTACACTGAAATGGTAGGAGAATAAAAGAAATAATCTTGGAAAATGGTTAAACCCTTACGAAAAAGGTCAAATACAGAAAGACAAGAAGAGTCCTGAAGGTAGATGGTACCCAGAGGTATCAGCTAATGCATGCTACTACCAACTTTGGTTTTGAAGGTCTCTGTGCATAAATGACGAGATGAAATCTGGGACAATGCAGCATGAGAAAACATCTCAGGATTTCTGACCAAAAAAAAAAGTAAGGAATCTCAAAGAGTAATATGCACAGTGAAAGGGAAAATGAGAAAAGGCCATTATACACAAAGAAACAGGAAACTTGCAAGTCTCAGCTGTGGCTATGTATGTAAAGGGGGAAAAGTCTCACTAGAAAATTCATGACCAAACAATACACTGACAAGTTTAGAGGAGAATTCATATTATCTGTGTAGTCTGAAAACACATACGCACGCACACACGATCTTGATGTTGCAGTGCTTCAAAAACTCGTCAAACACAAATGCACAGTCTCTGGAAAAACACACCTTAACTTACCAGACCTAAGAAAATTCCCAGGTTCCAATTAACATGAGCCCTTAGTTTTAAAAAAAAAATTATTTTTCACAAAATATATGAGAAATGAACCACCAAAAATAAAATAATAAAAGTCAGCCAAATAAGGGGCACCTGGGTGGCTCGGTCAGTTGAGTGTCCAACTCTTGATTTCAGCTCAGGTCACAATCCCAAGGTCATGGGATGGAGCACCACGTTGGGCTCCACATTCAGCATGGAGCCTACTTAGGATTCTCTCACTCCCCTCTGACCCTCATCCCCCCTCAAATGCTCTCTCTCTCTAAAATAAAAAAATAATATTTTTCTAAGTAAGCATAATTTAACCTACAAAGCCTCAGACAATGGAATAAGGAGATACAGAATATAAAACATGTTTAAGCTCACAGAAATTTTAAAAAAGATGTTGAAAATACAGAGGACAAAAAAAAAAAAAAAAATGATACACTGACCAGGCAGACTTAAAGAAGAACAAATAGAGCTTCTAAAAACAAAAAGTAAAAAATTTTAAACTTAACAGATAGATTTCAACAGCCAGTTAGATTCAGCTGATAAAAGAGAAATTATTATGGGGGTGCCTGACTGGCTCAGTTGTTATAGAATACAACTCTTTATCTCAAGGTTTTAAGGCCAAGCCCCACATTGGGTGTAGAGATTGATTAAAAATAAAATATTTTTTTTAAATATAGTAATTATGAACTAGAATATAATGCTGAAGAGATTATCAAAGTTTTCTGGTAATGACAGATTTAAATTATTCAGAGTAATTCTCTACTTAGTTTACTAAAAATGTTGGATAAAATATGGAAACAAATCACCTTAAAAACATTTTTAAAACCTTATAAAAAGCTAAATTCTGGGGGTAAACTGAGGCCTAATGCTATTATTATGGCACTATGAGCATTTGCCACCATGAGCACACAGGCTCTGAGCCTGGAGCCTGCTTCGGATTATGTCTCCCTCTCTCTCTGTTCCTTCCCCCTTGTGCTCTGTCTCTCTCACTCTCTGTCTCAAAAATAAATACACATTGAAAAAATTTTTAAAAAGAAAGAAAAGAAAAATCTAAAAACAGCAAGAGGGATAACAGGTTACCTTCAAATAAGCAGAAGTTAAAATGACAGCAGCCTCTCAACAACAAAAATGGAAGACTTGAGACAGTGGACTGATTACCTGCAATGTGCTAAAAAGAAATATCTGCTGATATGGAACACTATATTCAGTGAAAATATCCTTCAAAAATTAAAGTGAAATAAAAATAGCTTCAGATAAACAAGAATGAGCAAATTCATTACCATCAAGACCTGTAGTAATCAAAATACTAAAGGGTGCTCTTCAGAAACTGAGAAAATAATACAAAGTGAAAGATGAAAGACCAAAAAAAGGTAGAGGGGATTAAGTGCAAAGGAAAAAGCAAATAGGCAAATCTAAATGAAAACTGTTATAAAACAATAATGTCTCCCACTGTTTTAAATGCATACTGAGTTTAAAATATAAACACAAACATTGGGAAAGCATTAAATGTTGTTCATTCGAGTATTCTAGGGTTCTTGCATTGTCTGAGAAGTAGTAAAAAGTACCATTTTCTAACAGACTTTCCTAAGTCAAGTATGTATGTTGAAATCTCTAAGTTAATTCAAAGAGAATGGTAAAAGAAGGTAACAGAAACATATTAATGAAAAAGAAAAGATAATGATGGAAAATAATACTAAAGGCAAGAAATGAGATATAGAAGGAGACACAGACCAAGAGGGACAAATAAGAAGCAAAGACTAAAGAGTAGATTCAAATCTAATATATGAGTAATTAAGTTAAATGTAATTGGACTAAATGCACCAATTAAAGTACAAAGATCACACACACAAAAATTGTTTAACATATATGTGTTGCTTCCAGGAGAAGGCATTATCTTAAACATAAGAATACACAGAAAAATTAAAAACAAAAAGATAGAAAAAGATATGCACACTAACACTAACCAAAGGAAGCTATTACAGTTACTTTATTTTTATATCAAATAAGTAGATTTCAAGGCAGTAAGCATTACTAGATACAGAGTGCCATTTCGTTAAAATAAAAAGGTCAACTCTGTGGGTAGCTCAACTAGGTCAATATAAAGGTCAAGTGGGTGGCTCAGTTGGTTAAGCATCCAACTTTGGCTCAGGTCATGATCTCACAGTTTGTGATTTAGAACCCCCCATCCAGCTCTCTGCTGATAGCTCAGAGCCTGGAGCCTGCTTTGCATTCTGTGTCTCCCTCTCTCTCTCTCTGCCTCTCCCATACTCACTGTCTTTCTCTCTCTCTCAAAAATAAATGAACATTAAAAAAAATTTTAAGTCAACTAGCCAAACTCTTTTATGGGGCTGCTAACACATGCAAGCAAATCATGCAACTACAGTAAAAGAAAAAAAATTAAGTTCTTTCATAATATAGTATGTAACAAATATAAGAAATAGGGAGTTGAACATTTTAAAAAACCAACATAGTTCATTAGACTAAAAATTAATGTCCTCTTAATAAACAAAAATAAATACTAAACTCAATTACAATTTTTTAAATGTTGCAAAATAAAACTCCCTAAATATGACCTATCACTAAATTTTCAATCAAATGTATTATACTTAAGTATGTCCAATATCATCACTTTCATTAAACTATACTAATGATCCTGTGTCACTACAAATGGGAAGGAAAAAAGTATAAAGATTCAAAAGAAAGAAACAAAACTATCATTCACAAATGACATGATTATGAATTCAGGAATCAAGAATCTACAGATAAATCATAAGGATTAATAGAGTTTAGTAAGGCAGCTATATAAATATATGTGTATATGCATATATACACATATGAACATATATACAAATACACATATATGAAATACAATTATATTCACTGGCAACAACCATTTTGAAAAATACTTTGGCATCATCTGGTAAAGATAAAGATAGGCAGACACTATGATCCAGTAATTCTGCTATAGTGCATGTATTTAGAGAAAGCCAACTGACACAGAATGTATGTAGAAGAAAACTTGTAAGTTTGTTATAACTCCAACATAACTGTCTACCTACAGAAGGTATATCTACAATAGTTCACAATAAATAGGTTTTAAAAGCAAAATGGAGAAAGATTTGTGGAACCAACCAAAATTACAAAATATCCAATAATAAACCAATCATGAAGTCTGAAAACAATACTCTAGTAATGACACAGAAATGAGCTAAAAAAAAAAAAGTTAATGGAGCTACCTATCAAATCCAGAAACAAATTCATATATATTCTATTTGAGAAAAACAATGGTATTTCATGCCAGTAGGAAATGAATATGTTATTCAATAAGCTGTTTGGGGGGGAAAATTAGATTCCTACCTCACTACACATAAAAATGAAATCTTAAAATATTAATAATTTAAACACATATTTTTAAATGCCCAAAAAAGTTAAACCATTAAACAGCAATATAGGCAAAAATAAGTTTTTTGAGAGATTTGATTTTTTTTAGTTTAATAGTTTTAATTTTAAAATAGAAGATATCCTATAAAATATTATCAAAGCCAGGATCTGTTAAAACAATGGTTGACTGATATAATCACATAAAATTTAAAATGTCTATATGGCAAAAGATATCATGTGCAAAAGTAATAATAAATAACATATTTAAACTTCTAAAGTATATGCAAATAGCTATTGAGACAGGATTAATATCCTTAAATCAGAATGATATAATACAAAATTAATAAAATGGAGTTTGAAAGAAGACGGCCCAGTAGGAAGTGCCAGGAATCTATCTCCCTACCTACACAATAGTTGGCCTGCTAAAATCTAACGCAAGTGTTATGGACCTCTGGAGTCAATTTAAGGTGGTAAGGTTCAAAGGAAGGCTTGAAGTAAATTGTGTTTGGTTGGGGCCAATTTCAGCTCTTACAGAAATCTACCCATTCCCCATCCCCATCCCTTTGGCACACAACCATGCACGTATTGAGAACAGATGGCACACGGCTTGTGAGAGCCAGGTTGGACAATAAAAACCCTGCCCTTCGAATCCTGGAATCTGTGCTCCTGGTGTCTTCTTGCTGGTACTGGTCACAAGGTGCAGAAGCAGAAGCAGGCAGCTACGGTACAGTGACCTCCCCCTCCAGCTGAACTGACTTCCAAGGAATGTAAAAGACTCATCTTTTTTCTCCACCTTCTACTTATCTCTTTTTCCCCTTTTGGGAGACATTTAAGGAGATATATAAATGGCCCATAAGCACATGAAAAATACTGAACATCATAACCATTAAGGAATATAAAATAAAATATCACAATGAGATACCACCTCACACCCATTAGAATAATTATTATTTAAAGAAAATAAATAGGTAGCAAATGTTGGTGAGGATGTGGAGAAACTGGAACCCTTGTGCACTATTAGTGGAAATTTAAAATGGCGTAGCCACTATGGAAAAAAGTATAGTGATCCTCCCAAAAACTGAAAATAGGATTACCATAAAATCTAGCAATTGCACTTCTTAGTACTCAAAAGTATTGAAAGCAGGGATTCTAACAGATATTTGTACACTTGTGTTCATACCAGCAAAATAAACAGTGTCCAAAGGTTGGCAGAAACCCAAGTATCCATCAACAGGTAAGCGGATAAACAAACTGTGATGTTTGTGTGTATATCATGTGCATATACATATACATATATGGAATTCCATATATATGTATGTATGTATGTGTATATGCACATGAGGTACACACAAATTCCACATACATGTATGTATTCCACATATATGGAATATTTTTTGACCCTAAAAAGAAATTGGCAGGTGCTACAACATGGATGAACTTTGAGGACATCATGTTAAATGAAATAAGCCAGTCATAAAAGGACAAATAACGTACGGTTCCACTATATGAGGTACCTACAGTAGTCAAATTCATAAAGATAGAAATCAGATGTTTGCTAGAAGCTAAGTGGAGGGGAACAGAGAATTACTGTTTAATGAGTACAGTTTTCAGTCTGGCAAGATAAAAAGAGTTCTATAGAAGGATGGTAGTGCACAAAAATGTATACTAAAAGCCACTTAACTGTACTATTAAAAAATGTTTAAGATGACAAATTTAATGTTATGTGTATTTTGCCAAAATATTCAAAAAGAATTATAGAAAAAAATGTACACAAATGTTTATAGCAGCATTAATTATAACAGCCCCAAACTGGACATAATCCTGATGTCTTTCAATGGGTAAATGATTAAACAGTGGTATATCCATATCATGGACTACTTAGCAATAAAATGAAGCAAGCTATTAAAAAATACAACCACCTGGATGAATCTCCAAAGAATTATTCTGAATTATTAAAAAGCCAGTTCTCAAAAGGTTACATACTGTATGACATCACTTTATAACATTCTTGAAATAGCAAAATTATACTAATGGAGAATAGATTAGTGGCTGCCAAAGGTTAAGGAAGGCATGGAGGTGAGTAGGTTTGACTATAAAAAAGGCAACCTGAGAAACTCTTGTAAACATGGAAGTGTTCTGTATCTTGACTAAATCAACATCAAAATCCCAAACGTGATACTGCACTGTAGTTTCACAAGATTATTACCATTAGAGGAAACTAAGCAAAAGGTATGGGGATCTCTCTATTTTAACTCTTACAACTGCATGTGAATTTATAATTACTTAAAAATAAAAAATGTAAAACTGCATAACTGGTCATATTAAAGACTGAAATACTAATATGTCACATACCAGTTATAATAAAACTCTAAAATTAGTACATAAAATGCTTTATCAATCATGTTGTCTTTCAAAGTATCCTACTCAAAGGCAGAAAAACTCTAAGAACACAACACAGCCAATAGGGAAAAAAAGGATTCCTATGGCAGAATCATGCCATAAATTGATAGGACAGAATAATGTCTCCAATCTACTCTTTACTTAATTTAAACATGTACCTCAGGTGCAATCAAAGCATAAAACAGCTAAAAATTAAGGAATAGATGGTAGCAACTTTGTAGCACAAACTATTTAAGGCCGGTCTTTACCAAGAGACAACAAAACTACTTTCAATTTCAACTTTAATGAATCTTCTGGAAGAACTTCAAAAACATATAGAAGCTTGGGGTACCTGGGTGGCTCAGTGGGTTAAAAATCTGACTCAGGCTCAGGTCATGATCTCACAGTTCGTGAATTCGAGCTCTGCATCAGGCTCTGTGCTGACACCTCAGAGCCTGGAGTCTGCTTCAGATTCTGGGTCTCCATCTCTCTCTGCCCCTCTCCTGCTGGCTCTCTGTCTCTCTCTCTCAAAAATAAATAAATTTTTAATAAATAAATAAACACATAGAGAAGCTTTATCTCAGACACTGTTAAAATTGAATGTACATTGAAATTACCTGTAAAACTTTTAAAATGTCAGGTGCATGGGTGCCAGATCCACAATAGCTGGTTTTGGGTGCAGCCAGGGCTTCAGACTTTTTCAAAGCTCTCCAGGGATTCTAATGTGCAGTCAAAGTTGAAAAACACTGCTCTAATGGTTACACCTAACTCTAGATAGAATCAATCACCAAAATCACAAGTCAGCTCTGAAGAGCTAGACTGATTAAATTCTGAAGAAGTTCCATCACCAGGATCATTTTCATATCCAACATATTAACAATAGTAACAGTGATATTAATAGTTAACATTTGAATGTTTCTCAGAAACTGGAATAGGAATTCTTTGTACATTATCTCAAGTAAACACAGCCTCTCCATGAGAAACGTTTCTTGGAGGTAACTTGCCCGTGGTCACACAAAGATATATGTCTCTAAAGCCTATGCTCTGAGCTACTTTGTGATCAATAATGGCAGCAACTTTACAAAGACAGACTTCTCAAAAGTAGACAAAGAGTAAAAGCTCATAGGCAAGGAATCTGGCAATAGCCAGCATAATGGTAAATGTACATTCTGAGTCCGCAAATCTACTTCCAACTAGATAAATAAAACACACATGTACAAGAATATTTGTGAAATCATCAACATTAATGGCAAAACCTAGGAACAACCTGAATGTCTGTCAATAAGGAAACAGCTAAAAAAGTATGGTAAATGCTATGCAGTTTAAAAATTAATTGATCTATATATATCAACATGGATAGATTTCAAAATATATTTGGCTGACTGATAAAAAACATAAGTATCATATGATATTGCTTCTCTAAAAACATACTAAAAATACTATAGAGTATTTATCTTAAAGAAACAAAAAGAATAATACTATATATTTCAGTATTTCTGTTGACACAGAAAGAAGCAAATCAACTAGTAAATGTGCCTGTGGGAGTGGAAAGGAGAGGCTGGGACTGGGAATGGGGAAGGTAGAATGCTCTAATTTTTAAAAAATTATGTAGAATTTTTAAAAATTTATGTAGAATGCTCTAATTTTTTTTAAAAAAGGAAACATACTTCTTTTTTTAAAAAAAAGGTATCATAGGGGGGCCTGGGTGGCTCAGTCGGTTGGGTGTCTGATTTCAGCTCAGGTCATGACCTTGTGGTCCGTGAGTTCAAGCCTGGCATCAGGCTCTGTAGTGACAGCTCAGAGCCAGGAGCCTGCTTCTGATTCTGTGTCTCCCACCCTCACTGTCCCTCCCCACCTCATGCTCTATCTCTCTCTCTCAAAATGAATAAATGTTAAAAAAAAATTTTTAATGGAATCATTTAAAAAGGTGCAATTAAAAAGTAACAAATATAGAGTTTAAGTAACCAACTCCCTTTTACAATGTGAAATGTTTTATCTGTTAATTTATGTTACATTTGTTATTTATATTATATCTGTTAATAGTACACATTTACAAAGCATAGGTTCCAGCTCCTGGTAATGGAGTCATTTATATGAGATTAACCCACAGACCAATAACAATTATAACCTCTGGTCAGAATTTTTTTAATTAAAAAAAAAAAAGCTATTTGAAGGATAGTGACCAAAACCTAGCAGAAACAAGAGAGGATTCAACCACTGAAAGAAAAGAAACACACTGGGTGACATCCGCATTCATGCAGCTTTCCCTACAAGGTACTACAGTCGAAACTACAGAGGCACAGCAAATAGATCTCAAAGAGAAAACTACATTCTTGCCAGGTGGAGTTGACGGTGTTTGGCACTATTGAAGCAGCTGGAAATTGAGGGAGGAATCCTGGAAAGAAGAAAGCCACACACACAGAGAAAGGGAAGCCCCCAAATTCATGTAAACATCCCTTCAAATTCTTGAATGATCCCTTAACTGTTTATTATAAGATGCAAGATTCCATAGAGCTTAGTGAGGAAAACAACAGATGAAAAGCTGAGAGATTTTGACAAAGACTCGCTGTAGGACAAAGTTTAAAGCTTGAGACTTTTGAGTAAAACCCTAGAAAGCCCATATCTTAGGAAGAAAGACCACAAGGAGTGATATAATAATATACTTATGTTTTTCATCAATCAGCAAAATATATTTTTGAAATCTAGAGTTAAGAACAAAACTGAAATAGACTCACTTTCACAAAGACTAAAACCAGACTGTAACAAAATCAAGGTAATCTACACATGATTTTACTGCTAAAACAAAACCCAACATCATTCAAAGGAAGATAATATAATCATAGTCTCTACAACATATCATTATAATGCCCAAGTTGCAATAAAAAAAAAAAAATGAGACACACAACTAAACAAAAAAAGTGATAAGTCAAGAGGGGAAAAAAAACCTACTGATAGAAATTGACCTATCAGTGACCAATATTTCAGAATTAGGGATCAATGATTTTAAAATAGCGATAAACAGGGGCACTTGGGTGGCTCAGTCAGTTAAGAATCTGGCTTGATTTTGGCTCAGACCACCATCTCATGGTTCATAGGTTTGAGTTCTACACTGGGCTCTGCTGTGACAGTGTGGAGCCTGCTTGGGATTCTCTCTCTCCCTTTCTCTCTGCTCCTCCTCCACTCGTGCCCACGTGCATTCACACACCTGCTTGCTCGCTCTCTCTCTCAAAAAAATAAACATTTTTAAAAATAAATAAATAAAATAACAATAAACATGTTAACAATGGGTATAATAAGTGAAGATAAAGGGAATTTCAAGAGAAATATAGAAGTCTTATAAAAATGGAAACTTTAGAACTGAAAACAACAGTATTTTACACTGCAAAAAAAAAATCACTATATAAGATTTATATCAAATTGGACACTGCAGAAGAAAGACTGGTGAACTTGAAGACAATTCAACAGAAATCATACAAATGAAGTATAAGAGTTAATTTTATGTGTCTACCTTCCTGGGCCACAGAGTATGCAGATATTTGGTCTAACAGTATTCTGAGTGTATCTGAGGATGTGTTTGATGAGGATGAGATTAACATTTAAACTGGCAGACTGAGTAAAGCAGATTGCCCTCCCTAATATAGCTGGACCTTATTCCAATCAGTCAAAAAGCCTTTGTAAAACTAAAAGGCAAACTCTCTCCTAAATAAAAGAGAATCCTTTTTGCCTGACTGCCTTCAAACTGCAACACTTTCCTGCCTCTACACTTGAACTAAAACAATGGCTCTTCCTTGGTCTCGAGCCTGCCAGGCTTCAGAATGGAAGTGCACAGCTAGTTCTTGTGGTTCGTAGGCCTTTGGACATGGATTGTAACTACACCACTGGTTCTCCTGGGTCTCCAGCTTGCTGACTGACCCTGAAGATCTTGGGACTTGTCAGCCTCTATAATTGTGTTAACTATAAAAGCCAATAATAAATCTGATATATCAATCGATCTCCTATTGCTTCTGTTTCGGTAGAGAATCCTGACTAGTAAAGAAAGCACAAAGGGAAAGAAAAAAAAAAAAACAGCTAAAAAATGAGAGCTTCAATATGTGACAGTATCAACTCTTTTCATGTAAGTAGAAATGAAGTCCCAGAAACAAATGAAGAAGACTATAGAGCAGGAAAAAAATCTAAATAAATATTGTCCCAAAGGTTCCCTAATTTGATTAAAATCATTAACCACAGATTCAGCAGGCACAGTAAAAACCAGGCACAAAGAAACCACACCTAGGTATATCATGGTTAAACTTTTGAAAATCAAAGACAAAAAACTTTTTTAAAAAATTCTTAAAAGCAGAGAAAAAGAACAATATTCTGATTCATGCTGCAAACATGGAAGAACCTTGAAAATGTTACAGTAAGTGAAATAAGGCAGACACAAAAAAGACAAACACTGTATGATTCACACTTACAGGAGTCAGCCAGACAGGCAAAGTCATAGAGAATGACTTCGCAGACTGTAGGTTATCTGGGCCTGGAGAGAGCAGGGAATGGATATTTTTTGTTTAGCAGATACAGGGTTTCTGTTTGGGATGATAAAAAAAAAGCTATGGAAATACAGAGTGGCTATATAAGACGGAATATATTTGGTACCACTAAATTACACACTTAAACTCTGTTAATATAGTAAATTTTATGTTACATTTTTTTTTAATATTTTTTATTTATTTCTAGGAGAGAGAGAGAGAGACAGCGTGAGCAGGGGAGGGTCAGAGAGAGAGGGGGTCACAGACTGAAACAGGCTCGAGGCTCTGAGCTGGCAGTCAGCACAGAGCCCGACGCGGGGCTCGAACCCACGAACCGCGAGATCATGACCTAAGTGAAAGTCGGACGCTTAACCGACTAAGCCACCCAGGCGCCCCTATGTTACATTTTTTAACCACAATTTAATAAAAGGAAAAAGAGTGCCAAAAGATAAAAAAAAATGACAACTTAGGAGTCCATATCCAATAAGAAATATTTTCAAAGTAAAGGCAAAATAAGGATTTTTCAGATAATAAAAGCTGACAGCATTTTTCATCACAACACCTACTGCATTATCAGAAATGCTTGTGCTAGATGAAGGGAATAATACCAGATAGAAATTCACATCTACATAAAAGAATGAAATATTAAGTATGTGAGAAACTATGTAAAAGATTATTTTAGAATAAACTGAGAAAGACATTCTGAAAACGTTGGAACACTGAGAAGGGATAAAAACCTACCAGTTATGCCCCCCGCCCCCCCACCAACACAAAAGGTAGTCAAGGTTAAAACACATCATTAATTACCACGTATAGAAGCTAATTTTTACTGAAGAATAGACAAGTACCTAATATAGGACAGCATTAAAAAAATTTTAATCTAAATAATAATTATAATTTCTCCCTCTAAATTTACCATAGGTCAATACCATTTTTGTAAAAATACATATATAATATTATATATATATACATGTATGTGTGGATATAACCACATAACTTTCAAATGCCTTATTTATTCAGAGAATATTTCTTGTTGGTTGGTTATATAAGAAACTTATGGCATAAGACAAATATATTTTTTTTCTTATCTTGAGAATACTAATATATTAGTCAAAAATTTTTTGTCATCCTGCAAAATATCTAGTAATTGTGATTTTATAACATCTTTTTATATAAATGCTCTGAAGTAAAACTGGCAAACTGAACACATAAATGAGTTCATTTCCACACCCTACTAAAACCTTACCAAAAAGAAACTGAAGGGAGAAAAAGACTGACATACACAGGAATGATGATAAAAAGGGCAGTGTCAACACAATTTCAAAAACAGAAAGCAAATGGACAAACAGTTACTAATTGAGTAGAAGAAGATGAATCCAGACACCTGGTAGCCAAGACATCACAACGTAAGCTAATCTCTTCCAAAGTAAACAAATTCCTGCCAGAGAAACACTACAAGAGCTCAGAATAAAACGCACCCGGTATTTCTGAAAGCCAGGTTGGAACTAAAAGTAGGAGAACTGGTGGAAAGTGTCAGTAAGAAACATGTAGATGCTAAAACCCCTCCTTATGCTTGCATAAAATTATGAGGTTGACTGAACCATATGGACCCCAAATTAGTGGACATCCAGCACAAGTGGGAACAGGTATCATCAAGGGCTCTACATAAAAGTTCTACATCAGGGTTCTACATAGAAGTCTGAAGAAGGAAAGGTGACACCTCCAGCCCCTGCCTTTGTTCTGCACAATACTGGCTATAGTCCTGTCAGACCTGGGAAAACTTCCCTCTCACTAAACCAAAAGAAAAACATAGATACATCTGGTTTTGTTGGGAGAATACCTGGAAATTTCCCCCAACAAAAAAGCTTGATGACACCACCCCTCTTGAGGTCAACCAGGCCTGTCATCAAACACAAAGCTTCCAAATGGCTTTCAAGTACCATATTCACAAATATGAAAACAGCAAGGGGTCACTAGATAGTTGGAAAAATTTGCTAACATGAAACAAACAAAAAGAGGAAGCAGAAACAGTAGATAACCAATTTTAAACCATAATATCCTAAGATATGAGCAAAAATATTGAGCTCATGAAATAAGAACCGTGCACTACATTTTGAAAGTATTAGTTACTGTGGTACCTGGCTGGCTTAGTTGGTAGAGCATGCAACTCTTGATCTGGGAGTTGCGGGTTCAAGCCTCACATTGGGCCTAGAGCTTACTTTAAAAAAAAAAAAAAGGATTAGTCACAGATGAATCTTTAGTAATTAGGACAATAAAATCCAAAATTATAAATTCATCAGAAGTAAAAGGTTTAGGAGACAAAAGACATTTCTGAGACCATAGAACAAAAAAGATTTCAAAAAGGAGAAAAAAATCAATTTTGAAAAAATTACAAGGGATTGGAGCACAAGATCCAACATCCAATTCATAGAAATTAGAAAAATAAAATAGAGGAAAGATAAGGGAAGATATTAATAAACCATTTTTTAAATTTCCCCCCAAAATAAAGCACATGAATTTCCAGATTAAAAGTACTCAGTATGAGTGCCAGGCATACTGAATAAAAAAAGACCCATTCCAAGATGTTTCATTATGATAATAAGAACATAGGAATTAAGGCTTCCTTCCAAAGATGAAAAATATACCACAAAGAACTGGGAATCAAAATGCATAATAGAAAGACTGGAAACTATTTCTTCAAAACCTAGGGAAAACAATTTCTAATCTGGCATATACCAAATAATGGAATAAAATGAAAGAGAAACAAATGAGATTCAGGAATCGGAGAATTTGATATTTGAGAGACAAAATGGGAATCCAAAATGATGGTGAGGTAAAGACCAGGGATGACAATCACTCAGCAGGCCATTCTAAACTTGAAGGCGCCAGGTGGCATATCTCCAAGGAAACACAGAATGGAGCTACCAATTGACCAGATTTGTTTGCCTGACATAAGAACTCTAAATAAATGCCACTGGGAAGACTTTCAGGTAGAATTAGTGGGACTCTTGAGAATTAGACCTCTAACACTCCCTGTTTGATTACCATGGATGTATTTCTCTCTCCTCCAGCCTCATTATATTACAACATTCAGCTACATGATTATTCATTTGGAATATAATGTTATTAAGAGCTGATCCTTATTAAATACTTTTACGATATATAATCATTTCTTTTTTGGTTTCCTTGGAGTTAATGATTCCTCATTTTCTCATTTGATTATTTAAATTACAGTCACAGAGTAGCATGATAAAAAATAAAAATTTAACTTAAAATACAAGTACTATGTGTTTTCAATCTTTACCTTTTATGCATAAATACATAGCTATGATTTCATTTTTTAATTTTTTAAATGTTTATTTATATTTCAAAGAGAGAGAGAGAAAGAGAGAAAGAGAGAGGGGGAGGGGGCGGAGAGAGACAGAGACAGAATCTGATGTAGGCTCCAGGTTCTGAGCTGTCAGCACAGAGCCCGACACAGGGCTCAAACTCATGAGCCAGAAAATCATGACCTGAGCCCAAATGAGAAACTTAACTGACTGAGCCACCAAGGCGCCCCATATAATTTCATTTTTAAAATAGACATACAGGGGCACCTAGCTGGTTCAGTCAGCAGAATATGTGCTTCTCAATCTGAGGGTCCTAAGTTCCACAATGGGTATGGAGCCTACTTAAAAAAATAAAACAAAATAGACATATAAAACACATTCACATGTAAATATTTATAACTCATTTTTCATTTTTCAGTCATTAGATTTTATCAGTATTGGACATTAGTCTTGATAACAATTTCGAGTTACTACATAACATTTCATCATATGATAATTTACCTACATTCCTTTCTGTTAGACATTAAGACTTTTTCAAATTTTTTGATACTCTTAATAATGCTTTTGGAGTACTACATAAATCTTTGTGTCTAATTCTAATGACAAGTTCCTACAAGCAGGATAAGTTTAAGGCTTTGTTCTATACTACTTAGTTGTCCTCCAAAATTTCTGCCAATTTACATTTGTACCTACATTATTATGTTCATTTCACCTCATACTTATGAGCAGTTAAGAGTATTTTTAACTCTTTCAGAAACTAAAAGGGAACAAATTTAACATGTACTCATTTTAATTTGAATTTCCCTATTAGTTATATTATCGATTTATGACTTTTGATCATTTTTCTTTTGAGGTATTATTTGTATTTATGTGGTTTTAAATTTGACATACTTTCTCCCAGATTAAGGATATGTATCACTTTGTCACATTTATGGTAAGTGTTTTTTCAGTCTTAACTTTTATGTAGTCATACTTTTGTTCTTCCTTCTCTTGTACTTGGTTCCTAGGAAGGCCTTCCTCAGCTCAAGGATAGATAAATGCTGACTTCTGTTTTCTTCTCTCTCTATGAGGGGATAGTATTAAGATTTTATTACTAGTAATTATATTAAGTAACCTAAAAGGGATCCTTAGCAATACTTCTATAAAAGTATGAGAATGGGGGAAACTTCAGGAATATAAAACAATGGCTTAAATCAAGTAACTTTCATGTATCTTTTAACTATAAACATTTCAACATATAAGCTTCCTTCCTTAAATATCAGAGTACTATGTGGATTAAAACAATGTAACACTTTCATGTATATATGCCAATACAGCTTAATTTTGAAAAATTTTTACTCACTTGTGGTCATGATGTTAGGAGGGCAAGAGGGTATTCCATGATCTACTGCCCATCTGTAGGCTCCTTCTCCAACTAAAAAGCTAACAACAGAAAAAGTATTCTTTTAAAAATTCAGTATCATCTTTTCCTATATCAATAAAGTAATATAAATCATATAGTAAGGCAACCGAAAAAAATGTCTTGCATATAGATATAATTCTAGGTTTACCTCAAAATAACAATATGGCTATATGCCCAAAATTTATTTTAAAAATTTCCCCAAGTTAGAAATTTTACAATTGGAAATGGCATAATTTCATTTGCAATAACTAATAAGTAAAAATAGGCAAAATTCGCCCTAAGAAGTAAAAAATAGTTGATTTCCCAGTGGAAAACACTACAATTTATCTTGGCTCATAATGGTCACAAGATCCATTTAATCAGATTAAAGTCAAAGTTTCAGTGAATGTCCTCAGACTTGGTATTCTTGCCTACTACAACACCTGGGTCTACCCAAAATGAGTGGGTACATCTAGAGATGCCCAAAAACAATGAGATGTGCTTACACTTGCAAGCCTTAGTGCAGTGAAAATATATAAATGACCTATAAAATATATGACTCTCAGAATCATTTTTACTGTGGTGAGTACTGTGGTGTGTCCCAAAGCAATCTTTTAAGCCCTAAACTGCAAGTTCTAACATAATGAAGTAAATGAAAGGATACTGTTAGCTAACTGTAAAAGACTTATTTTCAAAGATTTCAAAGGGCATGCAGGATAATTAGGGCACTCCATTCCCTAACACAGTAATAGCAAGTGGTTACCACAAAAAATCAATCACTTCATCTCCTTCCATATCCAACTTCTTAAAGCTCTCAGCCAGCTAGTAATGGGTTTCCTTGAACTTATGCCTACTCATTAGTTTTTGGCTCCCTAGTTTTTGTTTCTGTTCTTCTAATCATTCCAACACTAAAGCTCAAAGTAGTGCATATTGAAGTCTTTAGATTCATTTGTTAATAAGGAGACCAGTGATATACTGGCAAAACAAAATCTAAGGAGACACTTAGAAATGTCCAAATAGTTCTAGTGAGAAACTAAATAGTTAAGTCCAATAACTGTTTTCCAATATATGGAGAGAGAGCCAACAAGAGAATAAACAACTTTACCCCTTCAAACTTCTATTTTTTTATTCTAGATGATTCTGAAAGTAGAAAACAGTTTCTCCTATTCTTGTATGAAATGAAGACGACTGCAAAGAAAATACAAAGAAAAGCTGTCATATAAAGTTCAAATGGAAGAATAATTGAAATAGAAACTTGAATGTGAGTTAAACTGTCCTGATGGCATTTTTAGCACTTTCTTCTTCTAGAAAAGGAACGTGATATAAGAAATGACTTCTCTCCATGCAAAGATGTAAAAGAGATGCTGAAGTAGCATATTAAATGATCAGAACAGAAATTTGGAGCTGAATCTAATATTCTTAGCATGCCCATTGGTCATCTTGGGTTCAATCCCAGTATCTGGAATCAATGGCATTTTACAAAATATTCTTAGTTTTATTTTTCATTTCTTAAACAGTCATTGCTTTTAAATCAAACCAATTTGCCATTGGCTGCTATGCAATTTTTAAAATAGCCACTTTACAATATTCATAGGAAGTTGATTATTTGGATGCCATCTTATGAACAAGAACACTGAATATCTGACCTTTTCTTACTATCAAAAACTGTCTAGTAGTTAATCATCACACAGAATGGAATAGAAGTGCTTTTGAAATAATTTTAAAATTCTGAAAAGCTACATAATACTAACAAGTCAAAAAATCATTTTCTAGAATATTACATACACTATCAATTCAAATTTCCCAGTCTTATGACTCTCCAAGGAGAAAGCTTTTAGGGAAATTTTGCCTCAGTCAAGTTTAGGAAATCTCATAGACTCTATCTTTGTAAAATATCTGGAATCTGACCACTTGTCACCACCTCTCCTGTTAACACCTTTCTCTGAACTACCATTATCTACACCTGGATTGCTGTAATGGACTCAATGTTTTAATGCTTACTTTGCTTTGCTCCCTGCCCCAGTCTATGCTCATCTGCCACTGACATCCTTATTAAACACAAGTCAGACAAAAATGCTATCCCTCTTCTCAAAACCTGCAAAACCTCTCATGAGAACTCTAGTGTAAACACTGGAGTCTTCAGGAGAATCTACAAGCTCTCAGATGATCGGATCCTTTCTGCTCCCTCTTTACCTCATCTCTTACTCCCCTTGCCCTCTTGCTTACTCTACTCCAGCCTCCTATAAAAATACAAACATGTCAAGGACATTCCAAGTCTCAAGGCCTTCACCCTGAATGTTCCCTCTGTTAGGCTCTTCCTTATTTTCCAAATGGCACATTCCCTTATCTGCTCAAATGTCTCCCCCTGAGAAGGCTTATTTAAACTGTACCCAGTGTGGGGCACCTGGGTGGCTCAGTCAGTTAAGCATCTGATTCTTGGTTTTAGCTCAGGTCATGATCTCGCAGTTTTGTGAGTTCAAGCCCCACATCAAGCTCTGCACTGGCAGCATGGAGCCTGCTTGGGATTCTCTTTTTCCCTCTCTCTGCGCCTCTCCCACTCACACTGTCTCAGTCTCTCTCAAAATAAATAAACTTAAAAAAAAATACTGTGCCCAACACACTGTATTCCCCTACCTAGGACTTCCAATCCCTGTCATTCTATTCTTTTCACATTTTTCTTTTCACCTTCTCACATACTATATACTTTATAATTTATATATTATATCTATTATTTCCTTCTATCTTCCTCAAATAAACTGTACGCTTCATAAGAATGGGAATCTTTGTTTTCTCATTGACATATCCAAGCATTTACTAGAGTACCTAAAGCATAGTAAGCATTAAATAAACACTGGCAAGATATTAAACAAGTAATAATAAGCTAGGGTATCAAAATTCCTTAAGGGGCGACATTTTCCTTGTGTTATACCCAATGTAACTTATATTAAAACAAGTCTTGAGGTGATGTAAAACAGAAAGCAGCAACACTCTACTGGAAGCAGCCCTGGGGTGGAGTGATTGAAACCTCCACCAGCCTACACTCTTGGTGCTACATCAAGCGCTAACACAGTCAACATACAGGAACAAATACAAGATGCAAACTGCATTCAAGAGTCTCTCATGGTTTGCCTCCCTCCCTCTTCCCAACTATTTTTCCCCTTCTTCTCCCTCATGATCCTCTGTTAGCTTCCTCCTAATTGACCTATACATGCAAACATATGAAAAAAAAAAAAGATGCGAACTACAATCTCATGGCTGGCAACCACCCATTTTCAGAGAACCATGACTCCATAATCAGTCTAAAAAGTGTCATTTCATGGGGCGCCTGGGTGGCTTAGCCGGTTAAGCGTCCGACTTTCTCTTAGGTCATGATCTCACGGTTCGTGGGTTCGAGCCCCGCGTCGGGTTCTGTGCTGACTGCCAGCTCAGAGCCTGGAGCCTGTTTCAGTCTGTGACTCCCTCTCTCTCTGGCCCTCCCCTGCTCACGCTGTCTCTCTCTCTCTCTCTCTCTCCTAGAAATAAATAAAACATTTAAAAAATAAAATTTAAAAAGTGTCATTTCATGAATCAGAAAGCTCTCAAGATTGCTCAGGGATCCCAATAATCAAAATATATTATTCTGGATAAGAGAGATATAGGAGAAAATGATATTATTTCTTTGGACTTAAAAAAACTGATTTCTATCTATTTCACCTATTGCTTCTTTGTTCATCATAAATATATAAAATTGAGGAAAGACAAATTAGTGGCTATTGATCATTTAAAACTTATAGACACATAAAGTGCAAATAAAGGAGAACTTGCTGTATTTGGAAATAACACATAACAACCAAATTAAATAATAAGAATGCAACTCTTTAAAAACATTTTTTAATTTAATTTCAATTTTTTAATTTATAAATGACTTTTAGAAAACAGAACCTCAGCATACACAACGGACACAAAAAAAATTAACAATCTTTAGAATCAAAATATATTTTATCAATGTTCACATTTCTCTGGTTGTCTTAGAAAATATTTTCTACTATTATTATTTTGTTTTTTAACCTGATTTGAATGGTATTCTAACTAAATCTATACCTTCTGATTAATTAATAGATTCTTTCATTTTATCGTTAGATTTTTAAATTGTCTTTTCAGATTCATACAACAAAAGTAGTACACGTTTGAGTGAATTTATGAAATATAATAAATTAAACAGTATTTTAAGAAAATGTACCAAAAGCTAAATTTGCCTCTGAAAAAAAATGCTAGGGTCTAATGAGCACCTTCAGTTTCATTTATACTAAACATAAAACAATGTATGTCAGGCTTTCCCTTTTTCATCAAAAGAAACATAATTTCCAAAAATTTAGGAGTCAACAAAGTTTTTGTGTAAAGGGTAGGATAGTAAGTAAGTTGGCTTTGTGGCCAGAATGTCTCTTTTACAATAACTCAATTTGGCCTTTTCAGTGTACAAGCATTTGTACATACATACAAATGGGTATGGCTGTGTCCCAATAAAACTTTATCTACAAAGCAAGCAGCAGACCAGATTTGGCCCATAAGTCATAGCTTGCCAATCCCTGTTCTAAATGATAATGCCTGTCAAAGCTATACTCTATCATAATGGAAGAAGAAAAATCCAAGCTATACTTTTATAAATAAAATAAGGAAGCAAGTAAATATGGGGCGCCTGGGTGGCTCAGTCGGTTGAAGTGTCCAACTTCAGCTCAGGTCATGACCTCACAGTTCGTAGGTTCAAGGCCCGCGTTGGGCTCTGTGCTGATAGCTAGCTCAGAGCCTGGAGCCTGTCTTCAGATTCTGTATCTCCCTCTCTCTCTGACCCTCCCTGTTCACACTATCTCTCTCTCTCAGAAATAAATTTTAAAAAATTAAAAAAAAAAAAAAAGAAACAAGTAAATGTGACACAGTTTATGAAGCTAAGCCCACCAAGGTTATAAAGATATCAAATACTCTATTCCTCAAAAAATTAACAATAGAACTCCCCTATGACCCAGCAATAGCACTGCTAGGAATTTACCCAAGGGATACAGGAGTGCTGATGCATAGGGGCACATGGACCCCAACGTTCATAGCAGCACTCTCAACAACAGCCAAAACATGGAAAGAACCGGGGCGCCTGGGTGGCTTAGTCGGTTAAGCGTCCGACTTTCGCTTGGGTCATGATCTCACGGTTCGTGGGTTCAAGCCCCGCGTCGGGCTCTGTGCTGACTACCAGTTCAGGGCCTGGAGCCTGTTTCAGTCTGTGACTCCCTCTCTCTCTGACCCTCCCCTGCTCATGCTGTCTCTCTCTCTCTCTCCTAAAAATAAATAAAACATTAAAAAAAAAAAAGAAAGAACAAAACATGGAAAGAACCTAAGTGTCCATCAACTGATAAATGGATCAAGAAGATGTGGTTTATCTATACAATGGAATACTACATGGCGATGAGAAAGAATGAAATCTGGCCATGTGTAGCAACATGGATAGAACTTGAGGGTGTTATGCTGAGCGAAATAAATCAGGCAGAGAAGGATAAATACCATATGTTTGCACGTATAGGAGGATTAGGAGGAACTTAACGTAGGACCATGGGTGAGAAGAAGGGGTTAATTAGTTGGGGATAGGGAGTGATGCAAACCATGAGAGACTCTTGAATGCCGAAAACAAACTGAGGGCAGATGGGGGGGGGGGGGTAGGGGGGTGATGGGCATGGAAGAGGGTACTTGTGGGGATGAGCACTGGGTGTTGTATGGAAACCAACTTGACAATAAACTATTTAAATAAATTTTTAAAAAACAAAATTAAAAAAAAGATATCAAATACTCTACTAATCTGACCAAACACCACTACTTAAACAGTACAACATATGCTGGCTATAACCAAAAAATAAGGTATACAAAGAAATGAACTTTTTGTTTAAAGACTTCTTAAAAAACAGTCAGTATGTAATGACTTGCTATCCCCATAGAGTGATTGTCAGATGACACCAGACAACCATGATTTCTAAGTCTTCCATCTGCTTTTGACAGTTTTTGTACCTTTATGCCTGGCACAGAGAAAATGAACAATAAATATTTGCTGAGTGAATGGGTAAATAATAAATGAGTGTAACAGTTATTTTTCATTATTATAAAAGGATTCTATTCTCCTCTTCTAATCTGTTGCTTCTAATATGATATGGAAGGACTCCATAAATTCCTAATAGCCTAACAGTGGTCAAGTGTGGGACCCAGTTTCATTATCTGCAAAATGTCTTACCCTCATAAATCACTGTATAATTTTTATGATTAAATGCATGCAAACTACATAAAACACTGCCTGATATAGTGTGCAAATGCAATAAATATTAGGTATTATTATTACACAAATTAAATAACTAGACTTATTAGGGTCATATGAAAATAAACTCAAAGTAAAAACATGATAAATTTGGTTTTGTTGATTTAGGACACTAAAGGAATTTTGCTTTTTTCTCATTTACTGCAGGTGTATGATGAACTTCCAAGAGTGTGAGAAATTTCTGCTTCTGGACAAGATGGAGTAACAGAGAACAAATTTACACCCTTACCTGAAGAAATTCTTTTAAAAATCAGAAATATAAGAAGTGATAGTTTTCAGACATTAGTAGGCAACGTAAGGACAGTGATCCTTGAGAGAAAGGAAACAAGGGAAACCCTATGACTGACCCAGCTTACTGCCTAGAGAGTATCCAGGCCATGGCACAGAAAAATTCAGGCAAACCCATCAGTTTCTCAGTTGAAGAGAAAGAACTGGGCATCCAAAGAACCCCCGACAGCCAGGGTTCACAGGGCAGAATACCAGAGAGGAGAGAGCTGCACAGGAAAGGACTCTGACTTCTACAGACTCCTCTCTAGTCTTCAGCTAAGTAGAGATGAGTCTAGGTGTAATAAGAATCACCCAAAGCCTGGAAAAGAACCACAAATATTTTAGAGGGAACAAGCCCCAAGTTCACAAAGGCCAGAAACAGCTCCTGTCCCATCAGTCAAAGTAAGAAAACTCATTCTAGATACATCTGTTATAGTACTTAGAAGAGTTTTGCCCCAATAGCAAAGTAAAATTAGCTCAAGGCTAAATGCTTCTCTAGTTACATGTGACAATGTATAAAGTAAGACCTGAAAGGATGAATCTGTCTTTAAATAACTTAACTACATCCTAGAATAAAACTCAAAAATATTTGTTAAAATATTAAAATATCCAGAACCAAATATGGTAAAATTCACAATGCCTCAAATGCAATAAAAAAATTACCAAGCATGCAAATAAGCAAGGAAATCTAACCTATAATGAGAGAAATCATTCAACTAAAAACAACTCAGAAATGACAAAGATGATAGCAAAGTAGTAAACAAAGATATTACAACAAACAATTTTTATAACTCTATTCATATGTTCAAGAAGTTACAGGAATGATTAAAAATGTTAAGTAGATACATGGAAGACGTTTTCTAAAGCTGCTAATCAAACTTCTGGAGATGTCTACAATGTCAGAGATGAAAAATAAACTAGATGGGATTAACAAGTGATTAGATATTGCAGAAAAATAGTGAACTCGAAAACAGCAATGGAAGTTATTTAACACAATACAAGGAGAAAAATGAATGGAAAAAGTAAATAAATTATCAGTGACCTGTAGGACCACAGATGTCAAATATACATGCCGTCAGAGTCCTAAAGGATAAAAGAGGAATCAGAAAAAATATCTGAAGAAATAATAGCTGAAAATTTTCCAAATTTGATAAAGTATATATCCTACATACCAAGAAACAAAATAAACCCAATCCAAAGACAAAAGAAGAAAACAACAGACCAATGTATCTCATATATTATGAAAATTCTTTATAAAATCTTAGCAAATTAGGTCCAACAATACATCAAAAAGATAATACAGTATGACCAAGTGCAATTTATCCCAGGAATGCAATTGTTGCTTAACAGTTGAAAATCAACCAATCTACTAACTGACCAAATAAAAAATTATAAGATCATCTTAATAGATGCAGAAAAGCATTTGAAGAAATATAACACCCATTCCTATTTAAAACTCTTAAAATGCTAAGAAGGGAACTTTCTCAGCATAATAAAGAACATCTAAGACAAACCTACAACAACCATCACACTTAAGGGCAAAAGACCAGACACTTCCACCGTAAGATCACAAACAAGGCACAGATGCCCACTCTCACAGTTCTTTTATTGTTTCTCCCACTCTCACATTTCTATTCCACATTTCATTGGAGGTCCTAGCCACTGTAATAAAGAATAAGAAATTAGTTAAAGTAACCTAGATTAGAGAACCCAGGAAGAAGTAAAATAATCTTTATTCTCAGACGTTACTATCTATATAGAAAATCTTACCAAATATATAAAAATGGTACTATATAACAAATGAATTTAGCAAATTCTCTGGGAAGAATATCAGTGTAATAAATCAATCATATTTCTATATTGGCAAGGAACAATTAGAAATTAACATTTATTATATATGTAATTTACGATAACATCAAAAAGGAAGAAATGCTTAAGTATAAATTTGATAAAAGCTATTTTTTAACTCTACAATATAGAGATCTATCCATTTTACTATATACAAATGTTTCTCCCTTTTATTTTTAATTTTTTTAATGTTTTTTTTATTTATTTTCTGAGAGAGAGAGAAAGACAGCGTGAGCAGGGGAGGGTCAGAGAGAGAGGGAGATACAGAATCTGAAACAGAATCCAGGCTCTGACTTAGATGTCAGCACAGAGCCCGACGTGGGGCTCAAACCCACGAACCATGAGATCATGACCTGAGCCAAAGTCGGACACTTAACTGACTGAACCACCCAGGCGCCCCATGTTTCTCCCTTTTAATACCGCAGATTATTCAAAATATGATTAGAAAACAGTTTACTCAGCCATTGATGGACATTTAGATTGTTTACATTTTATACACCACAAGCAATGTTGCTGTAATGCTTCTTGTGCTATAGAGCCCTCCTGTGTACATGTGAAGGTGTTTTGTCCCAGGACAGAATTGCTGGAGCACATCACATGTATATTTTCAAGTTTTTACATTAATAAATAATATCAAAATGTCTCTCACCTGCCAATTTTCAGTCTATGTTCCCACCACTAGTAGAACAAAGAACCTGGTTTTCCATAACCTCAACGACACTGGATATCATTTGTCTTTGTTAATTTTGTTACTTTAAATAACATGAAAATATCATCTTGTCATTTTAATTCACAATTCCTTGCTGGGCACTTCTATACCATTAATATTTTCTTCTCCATAAGTTGCCTATTTGTACTGCTTACCAATTTTTAAAATTTAGGCTATCTTTGTCTTAATATTTTATAGTTCTTCAACATTATGGTTACTAGTTTCTTTTTTGGTATCTATGCTGCAAATGATTGTTCTCAGTTCCAAAGGCCATAATGTCTTTTAATTCAGATCATAGCACCTTCGGTTGTATAATAGCTATACATTTTCATGTGTCATAGGTTTCCATATTTTAGTTTAATTTTTAATCTTAATAAGGTCTTTGCTACCTCATAGTCATAAACATAATCTCATATTCTTTCTTAAAAACATTTTATTCTATGCTTTTTTACTTTCATGTTTGAATTTATTTTTTTGAATGGTATGACAGGAATGTAAACTAACTTTTCTCCATTAGGTAGCCAATTGTCTCAATACAATTTATTTAATACACCATTCATTTTTTTCCACACAATACTTTGAGATGACACTTAGGATAGATTAAATTTAATTCTATACTGGGTCTGCTTCTGGACTTCCAGTTCAGTCCTACTGATTTTTTCTATATATCCCTCTACCTATATCCACCTGTTTCCTGTTTTAATTAAGATAATATTATGAAGTATAAGGATAGCTTTAGATAAGTCCAACTCTTTGGTCTGTTTCAAAATGTCTTGGCTATTGTTGTACACCTGCTCCTCCATATAAACTTAAGAGTCAGCTTGGTAAATGTCATGAGTAGTGTAGGGAATGGGATTATGGTGATTTGCAGATGAACTTTAAAATACTTGTCACAAGATTTATGCTATTTTTCTTGTCAACTAAAACAAGTGCTTTATTCCCTCCTTACATTGTCTTCTAATTGGTTTAGAATTAATTATGCTTTATGTACAGTAGCAAATATGGGTGAAAGAAAGCAGAACGTTTTAAATCAACATTGAGGAGAATATAAATCCAGAGATAATCTCTTTACATCTACTACTCCCCCCAGAATAAGTCCTATTCAGTAGGACTCTGTTTATGCATTAAAGAAAACGTAGTAAATTTTGGGTTACTGGACTTCATATCAGTTAAAAAAAAAAACAGCATGATTTTTAACACAAATTATAAGAATAGTCTAAGAATTTTTTTAAACACTTGTCCTACTTTCAGATTTATAAAAGTAAACCTACTGATATCAAACAGACATATTATAAACAATCTCAAATTTTCACATTTGCTTCTCCTCATCCTTGTTTTGTTGAAGACACAAATATTAAAAATTATATTTCTCTGAACATTTTAATAATTGACCTTTATAGTATCACAATTAAACACAAATGAGAAGTATATAAGAGAAAGTATAACGAGTATATTTGGGTAAAAGGTTTCAAGATTTTTCAAAACTATGTGAATTTATTTTCTATGATTTCAAATTAGAACAATCAAATGAAGTGATATAGTAATGTCACAACTTTCAACACACATTAATATAACCTATACATCTAGGCATGCCGAAGATATATTAAGTATGCAATGGCATTAAAGTATTATTTGTTAATATTATTAGGCATGCTAATCGGATGGTGATTGTTTTACAAACAGAGAATTTACAAAATTATTTAAGGGTAAAAAATATGATGTCAAGAATTTGCTTTAAGATACTACAGGAAAAGGTGCCTGGATGGCTCAGTCAGAGGAAGATATGATCTTGGGGTCATGATTTCAAGCTTCATGCATGTTGGGTGTAGAAACTGCTTAAAATAAAGAAAGAAAGAAACAAACAAACAAACAACAGACAGACAGCCAGAAAGACAAACTTTAAAAAGAATTTTAAATAAAATAATAAAATACTACAGGAAAAAAAAAAAAAGAGAGATGAGTCAGACAGAGGAAAGGCAAAAACAATCTTAATTATTGGAGCTAGATGACAGGTTCATGAGTGCTCTTTACCATGTTCTCTCTACATTTATAAATACTTCCAAACTTCAAAGTTTTTTAAATGAAAACTGTATGTTAATGCTGGAGAAAAGATGTAATCTTACTAATCTTAACATCACAGGGTATTTCTCCAGAAGAGAAAAATTAAGTACTTTTATTCTAAAATCATCTCAAAATTAAAATTAATTTGGACTCTGAACTTTAACAGTTTTATAATAAAAGACCCAATTGTGCACTTAGTAACAGCAAAAACATCTCTGTAATCAACTACAAAACCAAAAATTAACTCTGATCTCTTTTCTGCTTTAATCTGTAATATTCTATTTCATCTGAAGCTCTATCAAATGTACAAAATGTTCCAAGATTACAGAACAAAGTGTGTCTTCCTCTCAAAGGCAAGCTACTGCTGGTGTGTAACCAATAGCATCAGCCTTCTGTGGATAAAAATAGCCTTCAAATACCGCATGCACCAAAGACCAAAGACCCAGAGAAAGTCAGGCAGAACAAAGCTGTTACCAGGGAGGAATTCGGCCAGCCGAGAGCTTGCCCTTCTGCCCTTCACACAAGAGTCTGTTCGCAACTGAGACTGGGTTCTTGATTCCTATAAAACAAAATTGGCAGAAAATGAAGTCAGAAAAATGTCTTTAAGTTTCCCACCCAGTTTTGTGGAGTTTCACTAAAATAACTTTAAAATATCTTAGAAAATTCTTCTTTTCTATATGCTAATGAAAACCCTTAATTATCATGAATAAGGATAAAATCAATAAACATATGAATACCGAGAAGACACAAGAAAAGAATATAAAACACATTCTCAGTTTTATCACATGCTACAGCAGGAAAGACTGAATTTGGGTTGGTTTTTTTTGTTTTTATTTATTTATTTATTTTTAGAAAAGACTGAATTTGAAATATACACTTAAATTATGTTTTTTGTTAGGAGATTTCAGAATAGAAGAGAAAAAATAAACTGAAAATGTGGCATCTACTATCAAAAATTGAATTTCCTCCAAAGCATAAACATATGTACAAATATGGGGAGAGGAATGGCCAAAAATTTCAAATCCACCTACAAGAGAGAGAGAATAAAGAGAATATCCTATAAATTGGGTAAAAGTAGGGAAAAGAGATGAAGTATGTACAAGATGGTAACCTAAAATATGGTTCAGATTGTTTCCAGAAGAGAAAACAGAATGCGAAGAAAAGTGAGAAGAGGATGCATATCTGGAAGGGACGTAAGGACAGCAAGTGTCAGTGTGAAAAACAGTGTCATAATAACAATGAGAAATATGACAATGTGATGATGACTGAAGACAGTGACAGTAAATAGTATCTAATATATTCCAGGCCCACTGCCAAACCCTTAAATGTATCACATTATTTCATTAATCTCTCAACTCTATCATATAAGTATACTTATGAACCCTGATTACTGAGGAAATATTTGCACAGAGGGTTAAGTTACCCACCCAAGATCCCAGTGCTATGATTCTAACAGAAGCAGCTAATGCCAGACACCACACTCTTAACCACGAATCAATGGATGCCTCTCAGGATACCACTACTACCAAAAAAAAAAAAAAAATCAGCAGTGGGATATAAAGAGACTATAAAAACTAAAATTAGAGTCATTATATTGTCTCTAAACAAAATTATTTAGCTAAACAACAAAAACATGTACTAGCTCTTAAAATATATCTCTGTAGGGGTGCCTGGGTGGCTCAGTCAGTTAAGCATCCAACTCTTGATTTCAGGTCAGGTCATGGTCTCATGGTTCTTGAGTTTGAATCCAGCATCAGGCTCTGTGCTGACAGCAGGGAACCTGCTTGGAATTCTCTCTCCATCTCTCTGTCCCTACCCGACTCATCACTGCTCTTTCTCTCTCTCTCAAAAATAACATTAAAAAAAATTTTACATCTCTGTACATGTTGATTCAATATTGTAAACACTTTAATAATTGTCAAATTAAGTTATAAATTAAAATCTATAAATTCTGCATCAAAACTTTAAAAGGACTTCTATGGTGTATGACAAGCTGACTCTTAAATTCATCAGGAAGAAACACTTTGGGGGAAAAAATGAAGAGATATTCACCCTACAAGATACCATTTCTTATAAAAATCTCTTCTTAATTAAGAGAGTAGAGTTTGGGTACAGACAGACAAATACATCAATGGAACAGAATAAAGCTACAGTTCAGACACAGACACACATGCATTTGGATATTTAATGCAAGATATCATATTTCAAATGACTAAGAAAAGATAGGGGCACCTGGGTAGCTCAGTCGGTTGGGCGTCCGACTTCAGCTCAGGTCATGATCTCACAGTCTGTGGGTTCAAGCCCTGCATCAGACTCTGTACTGACAGTTCAGAGCCTGGAGCCTGCTTCAGCTTCTGTGTCTCCCTCTCTCTCTGCCCCTCCCCCACTCACTCTCTGTCTCTCTCAAATTAAAATTTTTTAAAAAACATTTAAAAAATGAGTAAGAAAAGATAGACTCTATGAGAGAGATAGAAAGAACACAGAGTAATGGGAGTCAGACTATTTTATGACTGTACTGGCTATCAACCTATTTCTTCTCAGCTACAAAATCTCCCTTCATTGCCTGATCTGTGGAAATGGATATGGGCCCTTTAAATACGTTCCCTTTGCCAGCTGGCATACCAGTAGCTTTGTCAGTAGAGGGCACCGGAGACACACTGCAGCAGGAAAGGGTGACTTATTAGCCAGCCTTGGAGAGTGTCAGTTTTTCTTCACTGTTTGGCCCACATAGCATTCCCCAGAGCTAAGGGCCTTCAGGATCCCGCTTTCTCCAGCATTTGGCCACCACATGTTCTCCCCAGCTCCTGATTCAGGTTACAAGAGCATAGATGACAGTACCAGGAAGAAAAGGACTGTACCCAGATCAAGTCACAACTCTCAGCCACACAAGCACAAAAAGAAAAGTGTTCAACAGGAACGAATGCTCATGAGCCAAAAGCCCAAACTTTATCCTGTGCTACAGAGGTTCAATTCCCATAGTTTCCTGATCCCTGTGTGCCTGCCCACAAGCCTGAGCTCACCTGTGCCCCACAGGATTGTTCCTGGTCTCACAGTGACTGTGGCCTGAGTGACCCAGCAACGAATCTGCCAGGCAGTGGGGTACAACCATACCTTCTTTCATGATGTCTGAATCTCCTTTCAAGGCTATCCTTACTTGGGTATTTCTCCCTCTGCCCTAGAATACATTTTGAGTTCTCATTCCATCTTTATATAGTTACTTTCTTATCACTGTCTAATAATTCTTTGTATTAAACTTCTCCTACTGTATCTACTGTGTGGTTTGTCTCCTAGTTGGACCCAGACTGATACAGTAACCTTGGACTACCAAACCTATTCTGTATTTCAGTTTCCTTATCTGTGAAATGGAGATAAAAGTAGTGACCTTAAAAGGTGACTGTGAGAACTAAGTGACTCAATATATGTAAACTACTGGAGAACAATGCATAGTATACAATAATCACCCAATAAATAGTAGTTATTATTGTTATTGTTTTTCAACAAATTGTGTAGGGAGATTTTGTTGGTTATTTCTGAAAGTGGTAAATGAAACATAAATTATCTGTATTAGAAGAAAATATAGATTAACTGTACTTATAATTATGAGGGAAACTTTAAGAAATGCAAAACATAAAAGCCATAAAACGACAAGTAAAAGCTTGACAAATAAAAATTTTAAATTCCAATATAAAAGCACTCTACAAATAAAGGTAAAAAGCAAGCTACAAAAGATATGGAACAATCAGTTCACAGAGAATAGCTAATGGCCTTTAAATATATGAAATTTCATTAAATACCAATATAATATCATAATAAAAGAAATTACAATTAAAACTAATTGATATACTCTTTCCTACCTATCACTGAAATCAGAAAGGATATAAAAGATTGGAAGAAGTGAATAACCAAATTGACCTAGTTGGCACATACAGAACACACACCTAACAACCACAAAACACACACTCCTCTAAAGTTCACATGGAATGGGGCTCCTGGGTGGCTCAGTCAGTTAAGCATCTGACTCTCGGTTTTGGCTCTCATCATGATCTCACAGTTTGTGAGTTCAAGTCCTGCGTTGGACTCTGTGCTGTCAGCTGCTTAGGCGTTTCTCCCTTACTTACTCTCCCCCTTACTCTCTTGCAAAATAAATAAATAAACTTTATTTAAAAAAATAAAAGGAGGGAGGCAAGATGGCAGAGAAGTAGGGAGCTCCCTTCATTTCATTCACCCCATCTCTCAAACAGAGAAGACCTGAAGCCATAGGACACTGAACCGCAGGAGTTTGGGAGGAAAAGAGACCGAGTCCACTAAGAAAACAACCTGATAGGTGCATGAGTGAGATCTGAGGAAGACAAAAATGGGCCAGGACCTGGAGACACAGGAGGGAAGGAAACCCCCTTCACAGGGAGCCACGGAGATTCGAGGGGAATAGAAAGAGCAGCTGAAACTGCTCATAGAACAGTCCCTGGAGAAGAGAAAACCATCAGCTAGAGATGGAGAGTGATCCTATTTCTAGCTGTGGTGCTGACTTTGGTCCGGATGCCCAGGTCCCAGGCTGCGCCAGGAGAAACTACTCTGCTGCTCTCCTAGCTTGACCCCCGGCTGGGAAGCAGCCTGGCCTGACGGATTATATTTTGGGCTGTATCAATAAAGCCTGCGGACTAAGACCTCGGAAACAAGGCAGGGCTTGGGGACATACAACATGACATACAACACAGCCCACCTCAGCTATGACCATGGCACAGGGAGACCAGACCAAAAGAGTGATTTGCGAAGCTTGGTTCAAGAAGAGACTAGGGCGCTGCCATTTTTCTCCCCACAACCACCAAGGCAGGACCTCACGGAGCGGCCAGCGGGACCCCAGTGGAGGCTAAGACCTGCCTACACCACACCATGCCCATCCACACTAGAGAGCTGCTTGCTTTTTTTTTTTTCCACCGGAGCCCAGGGCAAGAACTACATGGATGCACAGCCGTGATTAATTCTAGATCAATTCTTTCTATTCAGATATATTTTCCCTTGTCTCATGTGAATCCCTCCCCACTGCTGGACTGGGCACTCTGGTCATTGGTTTGCTTAAACAGTAACATTTAATCAATTCTCTAGATGTATACTCTACACGTCCACTGCTACCTTTTTGTCTCTCTGTCTCTGAAATAATCAGACTATATAGTTTCTCTGAGTAACATTATCTTTTGTTTCTCCTCGCCTCCTACCATATTCTCATCTTCCTCTCTCTGATTTAAGCCTCATAGTCTCTCTGCCTGGTCATTATACAATTTTGCTTTCTCCCCGCCCTGTCATTTCTCTCTTTGTATATGCTCTTCCATCAGCACTGCATACACCCTGCTCTTTATTTGTAGCTGGGAATTCTGGTTTTATGCTTTAAGACTGTCCTTTGTCATTTGCTTTTTTTCTTTATTTTTCCTTTTTTTTTTCTTTTTTCCTTTTCTTTTCCCTTTCAAATTGCTTCTTTGTTGGATTTTTCTATGCGTTTGCATGTCTTCGTTCCCTATGTGTTTGTCTGTCTGCTTTCCTTTCCAGGGCTACCACAAGAAACAAGCCAAAGTACACGTGTTGGAGAGTCCCAAATACCAATCCGAGTAGGAAAATAAAATAACCAAAGTATCAACGAGACCAAAAGACACCATTCAAGAACACTTCCTGAAAGGATAGGCCCTGGACAGTCAATGAGCCTTGTTATATGGCAGTACTTGCAGGTTCAGAGCACATAACAAGCTTTTAAAACTAACAAGAGATGGGGCGCCTGGGTGGCTTAGTCGGTTGAGCGTCCGACTTTTGCTTAGGTCATGATCTCGCGGTTCGTGGGTTCGAGCCCCGCGTCGGGCTCTGTGCTGACTGCCAGCTCAGAGCCTGGAGCCTGTTTCAGTCTGTGACTCCCTCTCTCTCTGACCCTCCCCTGCTCACGCTGTCTCTCTCTCTCTCTCCTAGAAATAAATAAAAAACATTTAAAAAAAAATAAAAAATAAAACTAACAAGAGACAGAAAGCTAAACAAAATGACAAAACGGAAGAACTCTCCCCTAAAGAAATTCCAGGAAGAAATGACAGCTAAAGAACTGCTCAAAACAGATATGAGCAACAGAAGTGAACAAGAATTTAGAACAATAGTCATAAAATTAATCGCTGTGCTTGAAAAAGGCATGGAAGGCAACAGAGAAGTTATTCCTACGAAGACTATGAAGCTTAAAAATACCTGTGATGAATTAAAAAATGCTATAAATGAGGTACATAATAAAATGGAGAAGTCCAATGAATGGACTGAAGAGACAGAGGGAAGAATAGGTGAATTAGAGGACACAATTATAGAAAAAGAGGAAACTGAGAAAAAGAGAGATAAACTGATCTAGGAACATGAAAGGAGAGTTCAAGAACTGAATGATACAATCAAATGGAAAAATATCCATATCATAGAAATTCCAGAAGAGGAAGAGAGAGGAAAAGGTGCTGAAGGAATACTTGAACAAATTATAGCTGACAACTTCCCCAATATAGGGAAGAAAACAGACATTTAAATCCAAGAGACACAGAGAACTCCCCTCAGACATAACTTGAATCAATCTTCACCTTGACATATCAGAGTGGAACTGGAAAAACATAAGGACTAAGAGAGAATTCTGAAAGTAGCTAGGGATAAAAGGGCCCTAACATAAACAGGGAGACCTATCAGAGTAGTTACAGACCTATCTACTGAAACTTGGCAGGCCAGTAAGGAATAGCAGGAAATCTTCAATGTGATGAACAGAAAAAATATGTAGCCAACAATCCTCTATCCAGCAAGCCTGTCATTCAGAATAGAAGGAGAGATAAAAGTGTTCCCAAATAAACAAAAATTGAAAGAAATCATCACCACTAAACCAGCCCTACAAGAAATCCTAAGGGGGACTCTATGAGGAAATGTTGCAAGGAACATGAGGTACCAGAGACACCACCAAAAGCATGAATCCTACAAAGAATACAATGACTCTAAAACCATATTTTCCAATAAAAACACTGAATGTAAATGGACTAAATGCCCCAATAAAAAGACAAAGGGTAGCAGAATGGATAAAAAACAAAGTCCATCTATTGGCTGTCTACAAGAGACTCATTTTAGACCTGAGGACACCTTCAGATTGAAAGTAAAGGGATGAAGAAATACCTATCATGCTATTGGAAGTCAAAAGAAAACTGGAGTAGCCATACTTATATCAGACAAACTGGACTTTAAAGTAAAAGCAGTAACAAGGTATGAAGAAGGGCATTCCATAATAATTACAGGGTGTATCCATCAGGAAGAGCTAACAAGTATAAATGTCGATGCACCAAATATGGAAGCACCCAAATACATAAAACAATTAATCACAAACAGAAACAATCTTATGAATAAGAGTGTGCTAACAGCAGAGGACTTTAATACTCCACTTACAGCAATGGATAGATCAACTAGACAGAAAATCACTAAAGAAACAATGGACTTGAATGACACATTGGACCAGATGGATTTGACAGATGTATTTAGAACTCTACATCCTGAGGTCATGGAATTCACTTTCTTCTCAAGTGCACATGGCACATTCTCCAAGAGAGAACACATACTGGATCATGAAGCAGCCCTAAATAAATATAAAAGAATTGAGATCATACCATGCACACTTTCAGATCACAGTGCTATGAAATTTGAAATCAATCACAGGAAAAAGTCTGGAAAACCTCCAAAAACATGGAGGTTAAAGAACACCTTACTAAAGAACGAATGGGCCAATAAGGCAATTAGAGAAGAAATTAAAAATTATATGGAACAAATGAACAAGAAAATACAACAATCCAAACTCTATGGGATGCAGCAAAGGCAGTCCTAAGAGGAAAGTACATTGCACTCCAGGCCTATTTCAGGAAATTAGAAAAAGCGCAAATATAATGGGGCGCCTGGGTGGCTTAGTCGGTTAAGCGTCCGACTTTCACTTAGGTCATGATCTCGCGGTTCGTGGGTTCGAGCCCCGCGTCGGGCTCTGTGCTGACTGTCAGCTC